>NC_058496.1:22144156-22444662 GCF_020382885.2 Scatophagus argus | reverse complement strand
GCATGTAAGCAAGTGTATGGGGGAATGTATGTTTAATGCTATGTGTGTTGTTTACTGATGTTTGAATGAACACTTACTTTCACATTTTTGGCAACTTAATTAGGTTGTTATTCTCTTCTCAAAAGACGATCACGGATGGACAAACTAAACCAACTAAAATAGTGTACATTGTCACAAAACAGTTTTGGGACTTGCAAAATTGACAGAGACACTAAATAAGTCACTGCTTTTTGCACTAATAAAGGTCAAAACATTAAATGTCTGATTCAGTGAGGACACAAAGACTCACAGTCCTGCTGTCGCCAGTGCAGAGTTTTGACATAACACTCATCCTTTGTGGGCACAATCAGCAGATAACGATGCCATGGAAAACCCAAATGCAGTTAGTAGCTAAATGTCTGTAATTTGGAGCAGAACTGCTGTCTTTCAGTTTCAGTAATCTAATTTCACTTCGTTTGGATGTGAAAAACTTTTTTCACTGCAGGGAGGAACAAAGGCAAAACCCCACCCACCCACCCGTCTTTGTTTGCCCTCTCACTCTGCAGTGTGTCAGTACATAATTTATCTCTGGGTGTGAATGTGTGGGTTTGTACCTCTGAGTACTACATGGACAGATACAATTTAAGTCATTGAGTTTAATTATTTGAGTTTTTGTCAGTCAAAGCATATGAACTGACAGATGACATGGTCCTATTGGCATCATTGACCAGTGACCTGGAGTTCGCACTGGGGTAGTTTACAGCTGAATGTGAAGCAGCTGGGATGAAGATCAGCACCTCTAAGTCTGAGGCCATGGCTCTCAGTCATAAAAGGGTGGATTGCCCTCTCCAGGTCAGAGGAGAGTTGCTGCCCCAAGTGGAGGAGTTCAAGTATCTCAAGGTCTTGTTCGCAAGTGAGGGAAAAATTGAGCAGGAGATTGACAGGCGGATCAGAGCAGTGTCCCCTGTGAAGTGGATGCTACACCAGTCTGTCATGGTACAGGGAGAGCTGAGCCGAAAGTTGAAGCTATCAATTTACCAGTCCAACCCTCACCTATGCTCACGAGCTGTGGGTAGTGTCTGAAAGAACAAGATTATAAATACAAGCGGCCAAAATAAGTGTCCTCGGCAGGATGGCTGGGCTCAGCCTAAGAAAAAGGGTGAGGAGCTCATACATCCTGGAGGGGCTCAGAGTAGAGCCACTGCTCCTTCGCATCAAGAGGAGCTAGTTGAGGTGGTGTTCATCTGGGCAGGATGCCTTCCTCATTGTCTCCCTGGGGAGTTGTTTTGGGCATGTTCAGCCAGGAGGAGACCCCAGCAAATGCTGGAGGGATTGTGACTCTCACCTGGCCTGGAAACACATCAGTGTTCCCCAGACAAGCTGGGAAGTAGATATGCAGAGGACAACCTGGGCTTCCCTGTTGAGACTGCTGAGACTGCTGCCCCTGTGACCCGGACCCAGATAGGCCGAAGAAGACGAGACGAGACAAGAATTGAAAGTAAAATCATTCATGTCAAAACGGTAGATCATAGAATTCCTGACTCTGGGGCACCACATTACTATAGCATACATACTATGATATGAAAGACACTTGAGCCACCTCTGTGTGCACTCACTTAGCAATAAGGACAATCCGGCAGACATCAAAGTGAATTATCACATTGCACACATAGCTTTAAGCAGCAGGTCATGTCATAATGTTTGGGACATGTAAATACTGTCAGTTATACAGATCATGGCATAATAACTGTTGAAGAAAACACAATTATTGTCCATGCCACTCAACCAAGACACAAAGACACACTGTGAGGAACTGTCCTAAAACTTTCAAAAGAACACTATTTCTCTAACTTTGACTGTCTTAACTAGATAGCCTCATTCTCGCTTGACCAGAACTTAGAAAATGAATGTTTACTCTTTTATTCATCCAAGATGGTACCGCGGATGGTTGCTCGGAGTTTCTCTCCACCCTGTGGATGATCTTTTTAGTACTTTTTGTTAGTTTTCTGGTAGTTTTCTCATACCAGTACACCAGAGAAGAACTCTTAAGCATAAGAAATACATCTCTACCCAATTTTCCACCACTTTTCCACAGTTCTGGAAGTTTTCCGGAGTTTGTAGCCAGAGGCGCAGCGGCTCTCTATGGAATTATGCGCAGAAGGAGACGCCGTCGGGGGAAGCGCCCAGGAGTGCTCATCAGGTTGAGACAGCAGGGATTACGCACGGCGCTCCCGTCTATTCACCTGGCAAATGCTTGCTCCCTGGCAAACAAAATGGACGAACTGCTACTTCTAATCAGCGAACACATCCCGGACGCTTCTCTCCAGCTGCCAGGCTTCCGAGCGGACCACATCACAGAGCTCTTTGGATAGACAAGGGGAGGTGAAACAGGCTTTTTTGTCAACGAAGGTTGGTGTAAAGATGTTACAGTGTTAAGGAAATCATATAGTCTTCATCTTGAGTCTCTATTCATAAACTGCAAACCGTTTTATTCACCGGGGGAGTTCTCCTCCTTCCACCTCAGGCCTGTGTAACGGAGGTGTTACAACACCTAGCTGACCAGGTTTCAGACATGGAGGCAAAACATCCAGACTCCCTGCTCGTCATTCTCCTGCTTCAAACATTCCACCATCATCCCAGTCCCCAAAAAACCCACCATCACGGGGTTGAATGACTACAGACCCGTCTCCCTGATGTCTGTGGTCATGAAATCCTTCGAGAGGCTGGTGCTGAACCACCTGAAGTTCATCACAGGCCCCCTGCTCGACCCCCTGCAGTTTGCCTACTGGGTAAACCGGTCAGTGGATGACGCAGTCAGCATGGGACTGCACTTCATCCTCCATCACCTTGACACTCCAGGGACATACGCTAGGATCCTGTTCGTGGACTTCAGCTCTGCGTTCAACACCATCATTCCAGAAACCCTCCACCAGAAGCTCTCACAGCTCACATGCCGGCCTCCACCTCTCTGTGGATCTACAACTTCCTCTTTGACAGGAGGCAGCAGGAGAGGCTGGGGAGCATCACCTCCAGCACCATGTCCATCAGAACCGGCGTCCCCCAGGGGTGTGTTCTTTCCCCGCTGCTCTTCTCCCTATACACAAACGACTGCTCCTCAGGGGATCCGTCCATTAAACTACTTAAGTTTGTGGACGACACAACAGTAGTTGGCCTCATCAGGGACGGTGATGAGGCTGCCTACAGACGTGAAGTAGACCAGCTGGTCCTCTGGTGTGGTCTGAACAACCTGGAGCTTAACCCGCTCAAGACTGTGGAGATGACAGTGAACTTTAGAAAGAACCCACCCACCTTACCCCCCCTCACCAATCTCAACAGCACAGTGTCTACTGTGGACTCCTTTAAGTTCCTGGGAACCACAATCGCCCGGGATCACAAGTGGAAGTCCCACGTAGACCTCATCAGGAAAAAGGCTCAGCAGAGGTTGTACTTTCTGCGACAGCTGAAGAAGGTCAACCTGCCTCAGGAGCTGCTGACCATCTTTTACACCTCCATTGTCCAGTCTGTTCTCTGCACCTCGATCACTGTCTGGTTTGGAACGGATAATCAGGTCTGCAGGAAAAATCATCGGGGCCGACCTACCCTCCATCCAGGACTTATACCAGTCCAGGGTCAAAAAACGAGCAGGAAGCATCACTGCAGACCCCTCACACCCTGCACACAAACTGTTTGATCTGCTTCCCTCTGGTAGGCGTTACAGAGCTCTGTATGACAAGACTACCAGACACAAAAACAGTTTCTTCCCCCAGGCTGTCTCCCTGATCTCCCCGTAATCCACCTGCCATTGTATGAACCATCGCACTGTTTGCACTAAAACAAAGTTTATATATATATATATATATATATATATTGATATACATATATTTGTATTTTGTATGGTGCACAGCAGAGAGAAAAATCTAGCGTCAAATTCCTTGTATGGTCACACGTACTTGGCAAATAAAGCTGATTCTGATTCTCTCTACAGTAGTGCAGCTAAGGCTGCTGGAAATGGCATCCTTCATTTATGAAATTAAGTGCTCAATAAGTGGAGATTGAGACCTGTGAGTCACATGACTGGTGATCTTATGATTCTTCATCTAGATAAAGAGTCATAAGATCAGCAAAGTCATTAGGATTCATTCTCCGAAGATCATGAATTGCCACTACAAGAGCTGACATCAACCTATGTCACACAGCTACAGCAGCTACTGTGTGGCATCGATTGATTAATGTCATTAATTGTTTTTGGTTTTCAGTTTAAGATAAGTTTTTTAAAGTAAAGTATTGCTAAACTGGATAAATTGGGTCCTCATAAACCCGGTAAATCTAGTCATAAGTGTGTGTGTGTGTGTGAGTGAATGTGTGCAGAAGGTGCCTCACTCCTGTCATGATGAACGATGTCATGTAAAAGAGTTGTTCCATCTGTAAAACAAACCAGTTTGTGGCTAAGCGCCTCTAATTTGCAATCAGCACGATCTCATTTAACTGCAGCTCTGTGAAAGACAAACTCCTAATTCAATTCATTTCAATTGAGATTCCAAAGATTCTAACTCCTCCTTCATGTTTTGATTTTTTTGCTCCATGATTGTATAAGAAAAACAAGAGTCAAAGTTTGTTTTTTCCCCTCCTGCAGGGAGTTCCTCTGTCAAATCCTCAGAAAAAAACAGTTTGAATGGAAAAGATCTAAACAGGCTGACTGAGCAGAAAACTGGAGGACACGTAAACAAAATAAATTAATGACAGAGATACAGAGAAGATGGACAGAAGAGAAACATGGGGTGAAGAAAGGAGACAGGAGAACACAGAGAATGAGTTGGAGGAGGAAAGGTAGAAACAAAGGACAGAAAAACAAAGAAAGAGGAGAAAGAAAATGGACTGAGAAATCAAATTTGAGACACAAGCAATATACTTTTCCCTGACCTTCTCTTAAAAAAATAGAAACTAAAAGAAACACACAAATATTTACAAAAGAGACATGAACAGAAAGCTTCAATAAGTCCAGCTAAAACACAAATTGCTTCTTTCAGTCACTGTTTGAACTGTTTTGACAGGAGGCTTCTTTAACTCTCTCCAGAAAAAAGTAACACATTTATTCAAAATGAGTCATTTCATTTGGCAACAGTCTGAACATTGTCGAGGCAAACCACAACAAGGTGGCCTTCTGAGTTAAAACATGAACATCACCACACTGGAGTTATGAGGTTTTCATGAGTCAGGAGACACTGCTTGATATAAGATGGATAATTATGGATAAAAGCTGGAGGTTCATAATATGTAGATGTTTGTTTGCACAAGAAGAGGATGAAAAATTTCGGTGGAAGATGCTGATATTGCAAGGACAGAAACAGGAAGAGAGGGGCAGCGCGGCAACATCACGCCACAGAGTGCCTACATTTCAGCAAACAAAAGACTTTGTCCAGTGTTGCTTTGACTGGCTTGGTTGGTCAGACAAATAAATCAGACAGCAGCAGGTTTGTGAAAAAACAACGTTCAACACGTTTTTGTGGTCAGTCAAAAGCTTTCTTCCAGTCTAAGAGTTTAAATACTGTTGGTAATAAAACTGGAGCAACATCCAAAGAAAACTGAAGTTTTTCTTTTTTCTGCAGCCACACTGGCTGTGCAGCCGAGAGGTTTGCTCTTGTTTAATCTTAAAGGCACATTTACATGTGAAACACTTAGCTGAGGATTTTATCAGCGTTCAGAGTCCTGATTTATCATAAGGTCGCAGAGGAAATATGAACCTGTCACTTTCTAGTCAGAGGATGACCTTTCTATCACTTTAAGTACTTTTTTCTAATTGTTTGACCAGTGTGACTATTACACATTTACAGATGTGCAAATACAGAATTAACTTCTATTCTCTAACCTGATGGAGTTTTAGAAGAGACAACATCATGCTACTGTGCAGTAGGAAATGTTTTGTCGTTGTTTGGCAAGAACTATTTCTAGAGCTGCCCTTTTGAAATTGATGTTCATTAAATAGAAAGAAAGTTTTCTTACAGTTTTCGTCCTGAGCGATACACTGCAGCGGGATACCAAAGAAGGAAGTGTAGGAGTCATTGTACCAAACAAGCAGCTCTGTTCCTCTGGGGATATCCATACATGCTCTGTAGAAGATACAGGACCTGCAAGAAAACACACAGACATACAGGTTTGCCACAACAATGTTTTACTATTGTCGTTATCTTACAGATACTGAAATACTGAATTTGTCTGAAAAGAAAACCAAAACATTCTGAAGTCAGTTCAGTGTGAAGATGCAGAACAAGAGTGATCCATTTAATAGTCTGGATGTGTTGTTTAAATGTTGCTGAGAAAATTAATCAAGAAAATTAAAAAAGATAATTAAAACAACAATTTAACACCTTGTTTGAAAATGCTACCTCTATTTATTCAAAAAGTACAATCAAAGTCATTGCATTTCTATGAATTCCAGGTTATAGCCAAAATATCATATATAATATACAGATTTTCACACTTTGGCCATTAGAAAAAAACCGCAATGTCTTGGGGTAGACAGTATGGCAACATAATGGTTCCTAAAATACCAGCCAGGAGTACCACAAAGGGTCCTGAGGTTGATCTGAGGGGTTACAAAAAATTAGATAAATGAGAAGGAAAAAATAGGCACAGTTTTTTCCAATAAAACACAGCACAATATATATATTATATATATATCCATCCATCCATTTTCTATACCGCCCCTCCGTCAGGGTCGCAGGGGAGCTGGAGTCTATCCCAGCTGACTAGGGGGGAGAGGCGGGGTATATTATATATTATATATATATTATATATAACTGGTCATAACTGGAAGACATGCAACGGGTGGTGAATGGTTGCAATTAGACATAGCTTTGTTTTGATGGGACACAAGGTAAAAAATGGTTGCTAATCAAAATGGTACAGAAATACAGAGAATACAGAGTTTTCTTGCCTAATATTTTACCATTATTTCCTTTTGACCATCAATGTACAGCAGTACCAACTGCAGCCTTGGAAATTAGATAATTTTCTTGATTACGGAATGACATTTTGACCTCTTGGTGGTGCTGAGAAAAGGCCTCTGAGGACTATCCACACTTATTGCAAATCTGCCTTGTGTGGTTTGGATAACTCACTTGATCAAAGTTTTGAAAAAACTGGCTATCTAGCATTATCATCATCCTTAAACCCTGCCTGTGACGGAGCATAAACAAACTGCTGAGAAACAGAGCTAAAGACGGAACAGTGTGAGGTGTCACAGACTCTCTCCAGGTCTGACTATGGTAATGCCTCCCATCTGATAAGAGCTTGATTTGATATCTGACCAAACCCAAATGATTCATGCAAAATATCTGGTGTTTCTCTCTCTCTCTCTCTCTTTCTTAAGACCAAATAATGACCTTAATGTTTTTGAAACCTTCCTGGGTCACACCACTGCTAAAACAATACCTCATCTCCCCAAAAACATCATTCTAACAACATGAGCAAACTCCACCTTCAAAACTACATTTTCATATGCAGCCCAAACTATTTTAAAACAATTCTTAACACGTTTTTTCAATTCCACCAGGATGTCGGGTTGACAGACAGACCAGATCATGATTGAGAGGTCACAGGATCAACTCCCACCTGACTTGCATTGTTTCCTTTCTTTGAGTCATAAAAATAATTACTCTTTGCAAACAGCCTCAGAAAACCACTTAAAGTGAAAAGAAATCATATTTAATCCAAACCATAACTGCTTTTTAATGTCCAGATAATTCAAAGCACATTGAGTTTCCTCATGTGACAAACATTCAACTAATCAAGTTTGACTTCACTTTACTGAAATGACTCTTGATGCAATCAAAAGCCCCATTTAACCAACAAAATGTTGAAATGCAAACAAAACTAGAGTTCAACATGAAATCCACACCTGATCAGTCAAACAAATTCTATCCCACTACCTAAAAATCACGTTAATTTTACAATCATGCTGACCAGCTCTTATATCAGCCAAACCATATAAACTATTTTAGAACAATTTCCCTCTCTCAAGCCAGACATTAGTTTCATTTTATATTTTTTAAAGATTTGAAACTTTTTACAGATAGATAATTCATCACAGTCACAATTCAGACAACTTTATTTTTCCTGTCAAAGTGACTCTCAAGAGAAGAGGAGAGAATAAACAGTGAGAAAGAGAATTTGAGGAATATAAATAACTGAAGGACAAAAAGACAAATAGACAAATTAAAGAAGACAAAAGCCAAATGGGGAGGAGGAGAAAGAGAAAGAGGAGGAGGGGGAATGTCAGCTGTGTGACATGATGCTTATTTAATCAAGTGAAGACACACCAAGCTAATATACAATGAGAGAGGAAGTGAAAGAGAAAAAAAGAGAAAAAGAAACTAAAAAGAAAAAAAAGCAGATATATACAAAGAGGGAGAAGGATACAGTATGTGCACGTTTGGAGGAGAATATTTAACAGTGGTCACCTGCAGGAGGTGGGTTTCCTAGTGACATAAAGCTTTGTTTTCTGCTGACTTGTCCTGATGTACAACAACACTAAACGGTTAACAGGTAGGATAATGGGTGTGGCCATATACCAGTTTTATTGCGTATGATGATGAAACAAACTGATAGGGACAATACCATCAAGAATTTCTCTCACTGTCACCTGACAGTGTATCACCTGGCAGGTCTACCAGACCAATACCACAATTGTTCCACTGCAGTAGAGGCTGGGTGCTAGTGGTTTTGCAGAAATCAGTAAGCGTCCATCAGCCCTTCGTGTGTTGCATTTCATGCACAATTTTGACCATTAAAAACCACAGCACATGTGAGCATCTATGAAAACATGAACAGATACTGACACGCGCTACATCAGCAGTAATTCTTACCGTAAGAATTTAACAACAAAGCTGTTCATGTTTATGGTGTATCCTATATGAATGCTTTCATAGATTACTGAATACAATCCAGCACAAACATGATGTGACATATTTCATATTTCAGAGCTCTAAGGAGTAATTCAGATACTCATGCATTTGTGGATTTAAGCATTTCCCCTGCTATTAACAATAGAGTGAAAATACTGATAAAGATCAGAACATGTTTGAGGAGAACAGCTCGTTCGGCCAGACTTGGTCGACTTAGTCGAACTGAGCCTGCTGAAGATCTTTGAGAGTCTCTGTGTGTGTTTTCTTAATTCTTTCCACACCAAGGGAGAGGTGGGCTGGTGTTGGACCCATGTGAAAACACAGCCGAGGGGAACCAGACTATAAATCAAACATACCCAATGACCTCCCAGGATTAAAAGAGAAAGTGGGGTTCACAAACATGCAGCAGCTTGTATGTATTTAAAACAAGTGTATGTCTTTAAATACAAACGTGCTGCTACACTGAGGTGGGGCTGTGTTATAAATCACACACATCTAACAGACTCTCAGGTATGAAAAATAAAGACCCCTGGTGCCTTCCAGCAGCACAGTTCAGTTTAAAATTGTTCCTCTGGCAGATCAGTGGGACGCAGCATCGTCAGCTCTCTGATCTTTCCTCTATTCTCTGTTTTCATTCAAAGCAAAAATAGCTTTATAATCAGTTTTTAAGTAGCATACATATGAACAGTGTGAGGTTATAAATCAAACAACTCAAATTCCTTAAAAGGTGTAATAATGTGTCTACATTCTTGAAAAGATGTTTTTTTAAAACCTTCATGCTGATGAAGCATAACAAAGACAGTCCACAATTTCAAAGTGGTCTGGCCCAACGAAGTGGCCATTTTGAGGTTTGTACAGTCTATGTGCAAGAGTGACGTTACAGTTAGAGCACACTGTAAAAATTCACAGATGCAAAAAAAAGGAATAGCCAGTGATTTACACTTTGACCAAGCTAGGAAAGAAAACTTCTCAATGGAGAAGGCCTTCAGTCCATTCTTCAAAAGGATCTTTGACTTGGCATTTTGTGTATAACCGCAAATCAGTCCCCGACCGCCATCCAATACCAAGAATCCAAGACATGTTGGATGTGCTGGGCGGAGCTCTTGGTTTTCGGTGTTGGATCAGGGCAAGGCGTACCACCAGGGTTTCTTGGATGAAGAAAGCCGCCCCTTGACTGCCTTCATCACACCCTGGGGGCTCTATCAATGGGCACGCATTCCTTTTGGCCTGAGCTCCGCACCCGCTGAGTTCCAGAGGAGCATGGAACACTGCTTGGCAGGCCTCAGGGACACAATTTGCCTCCCATACCTGGACGACAACCTCGTGCACAGCAGCAGCTTTGAAGAGCACTTAGAGCACATCCGCCTCGTCCTCCAGTGTCATAAAGAACATGGTGTTAAACTGACCCCAAAGAAGTGTGAGCTGTTCAGGCGCAGTGTCGCCCACCCCCTCTATAGCTTGCTTAGTCCTCCACCTTCTGAGAGCAACATTGCCCCAGCCTCAACTGACAAGTCGAAAAATGAGGCAAAGAAAAACAAAGGCCACTTACCATCACGCACACCCATTCAGTGGACCAGCTCCCACCAAGAGATACTGAACCAGCTAGTAGATGCTCTTACCAGACCTCCTGTCCTCGGGTATCCTGACTTCACCAATCCCTTTTATATTACATTGTGATGCATCATAGGTCGGGATTGGCGCAGTTTTGTACCAGCGACAGCAAGGCAAGATGAGAGTGATAGCGTATGGCTCCCACACCCTGAGTCCAGCAGAGAAAAAGTACCATCTACACGCGGGCAAATTAGGGTTTTTGGCGATGAAGTGTGCCATCTGTGAACGTTTCCGGGATTATTTGTACCATGCTCCATCTTTCATGGTGTACACTGATAATAACCCGCTAACATATGTACTCACTACAGCAAAACTAAATGCCACAGGTCACAGATGGGTTGCAGAGCTGGCCAACTACAACTTCACCATACACCATCATCCAGGTAAGACCAATGCAGACGCTGATGGGCTGTCGGGGATCCCACTGGACATTGACAGCTACATGAGGAGCTGCACAGCTAAAGTTGGGCAGGAAGCCATAAGTGCATCCATGGAGTCGGTATCAGTAGGCGTAGGAGTTATCCACTTTAACACAAAGTTGATCAAAGATTCTGACACTAACCAGTCTTGTACACCAGATCAGGTTCGCAAAGCGCAGGAAGCAGTCCTGTCAAGAGTACTCTGGAACAAATCACAGGGTAGAAGACCAAGTAGGACAGAGGTGAAGGCTGAGCATCCCGCCGTAGCTGCACTGCGTAAGCACTGGTTGAAGCTTCACGTCGACCGAGATGGTGTCCTACGCCGCCAAACAACCTGTCGAGAGCAGCTACTGATCCCTAAAGCCTACCGTCCACTGGTTTTCAAAGAGCTCCATCAAGACATGGGCCACTTAGGGGTTGAAAGGATGCTTGACCTGATCCGAGACAGGTTCTACTGGGCACAGATGGCAGCAGAAGTCGAGCATTTTGTTACAGAAGAGTGTGAGTGCATCAAGAAGAAGAAGCCGAGTAAGCAGACCTGTGCATCCCTGACCTCAATCTAGTCCACTTACCCATATCAGATTGTGTCCATATACTTCCTCCACCTGGAAAAGTGTAACCAGGGCTATGAGTATATCCTAGTCGTCATGGATCAAGCCTACGCGACGAAGAACAAGGCAGCTAAAACTGTCACAGACAAGCTCTTCAACGACGTTGCACTCAAGTTCGGCTTCCCGACCAGACTGCACCACGGAATGGGCGAAAAAACTGAAAATAAGCTAATGGCAAGAATGAAAGAACTCTCCGGTATCCAGGGCTCCCATACAACACCCTACCACCCACAAGGTAATGGACAGGTGGAAAGATTCAACCACACCCTGTTGTCCATGTTACGGACCCTGCAGGACAAGGAGAAGGATGATTGGAAAGAGTCATTGGCTAAAGTGGTTCATGCATACAACTGTACAAAGAGTGAGGGGACAGGCTATGCCCTTTATCACCTCATTTGGACGTTCCCCACGCCTGCCCATCGATCTGCTCTTTGGTCTAAAAAAAGAGGAAGCTGCTGGAAAAGTGGCTTCTGAAACAGCTATCAAGGAAGCTGCTTGAGGAAAAGCCTACTACTATGTGAGAATCAAAGGGAGAGATCTTCGACCCAGGGATAAAGTCCTCCTCCAAAACCTCACGCCCAGAGGTGGACCCGCAAAGATCCAGTCATACTGGGAGGACCAAGTCTACAGAGTGGAAGAGAGAAAAGCGGATGACAGTCCAGAAAATGGCAAAGGAAGAGAGAGGGTGGTGCATAGGAACCTCACCTACCCTGTGACTTTCTACCCGTTGAAAAGCCACCAGCACAGACTGCTCAGACCCAAAAAGACTCTCCAACTGTCCCAAAGAAAAAGACCAGACCTTCGCGTAGACAACAGCAGCAACCAGAGAACGGTGACACATCAGAGGAAGACCACAGAGGCACCTACCAGTGGCACCTCAGACCTGTGCCAGGGAGACGACAGAGGCAGACTCCATTCAATCCCTTGGCAGAGCCTTTCCAGCCTCAACCAAGTCTTCAACACCAAGAAGAGGATTTGCCACTACAGAGTGAAGACGATTTGCCACTACAGAGTGAAGAGGACGTGCCAGGGCAGAATGAAGACCCTGAGACTGACCCTGAAAGGCCCGGGAGTGGTGAACCTGAGATTGACATTCCAGCTGCAAATGAAGATGAGACTGACACTGTGAGACAGCAACCTCAAAGACAGAAGCTGACTCTGACTCAGAGGGACTGTAGGGTAACTACTACTCAGGTTATTGGGAGAAACACCTTCTGAAGACCTTGGACTGTCAAAGTGTGTTAAAGTTATGGTTGAATATGTGATGTAAACAGTAATGTCAGGAGACATTAAATTTTGTGGGGGAGAGTGTGGCACTATGAGATAGATTGTTACGGGCAGAACTACTGTTAATGTTTATTTTTGCAGTAATGGTGCAATAGATGTTTTGCCAGCAGAGGGTGCTCTGATAAGATTGATAAGAAGTTCAGTGAGTACGTGGTGCGACAGTGTACAGACCACACACCGTGTACGCTCCTATTGACCTGTATTTTTCTGTTTTGCAGTTTCTAAAAAAAAATAAATATGTCACACGGGAGATGAGTCGGCCCATCATTTCCTGCATTGTAACATATTTATTCAAAAACAGTCGAAAGGATCAAAGACCAATAACCAAAAGAAGAAGGGAATAAACCAGAAAGCAGTGCAGCTACAAGACATCTTGGAGTTTGAATAAGAGTGTTAACTGTCACTTTTTTAGATGGAAAATCTGTTCTTTTCATGTCATTATCTGTGCTGATACAGAAAGCTGAAGTCCAAGTCCAGTGTCTTTTTTCAAGTCTTCAGACCAAACTGTCTTTGGAACGGGACTTTTTTCTTTATACTCAAACATTTATGCTCATCATACAGGAAACAAGATATTCTTTTTGATAACTGCTCTGTTGCTGTTTCCTGGTACTGACGAGTTTTACCAGTTTTTAAAGGCCCTGTCGAGAAACCACGTGCAAGGTGCAAGGGGAATTCCAAATTCCAAACTTCACAGGTTGGGTGTTTTTTCTGTGGGAGGCTCATTTATCTGATGGAAATATAGCACAACTCAAAGCCCTACCAAACTGTTAAATTTAGAATTTTTACTGTGTTATGGAAGTGTCCATGTTCTGTCCTTGCACCTGGCAGCAAAATGGCTTTCATTGTCAACTTTCATTGTCGGCTGGAATCATATGCCCAGTTAAAGCATCAGTGGTGTGAACAGCCACCGACCACAGTTAACCCCAGACTATCAATTATACTGGCTGTGTGCAGGGTAGCACATCTAATTATCTATCTATAACTAACTTCAACTAAGCCTGAAAAAAAGTGATGAGCAGAATTAGTTTGACAAACACTGTTGTTTCATTGTTCTCGTACTTGTGCAATGACAACTATTAATGTGTTTTACCAGTTGGTAATGTCAGTATGTGTGCCCTGCCCATTTGCTGTTGTCATGCCAAACTCTGACTGAGTTTCATTTTAGAGTTGGGACTTGACTTACTCACTTGAGACGAAGTGGTGCTGTTATCTTAACTGGTGAGTAGATATAAAATGCCACAAATAACCAATGAGACAAACAAAAACAAACAGAAAGTGTGTGTGCAGCTTACAACCTCAATTTGATTGGTTGATTAATAATAATTGATTGATTAATTGATTAATAATAAACAGTTAATTGATAATCCGCAGGTGGTGAATGTTCAGGCATGGTGAACTGATGGACCAAAATATGTCCTGACTTGTTAACAGACTAAGTACAGCATACCTGTACAAGATATGGTATGAGCTCAAGCAAAAGCTGCAATAAAAGAGACAACATTCTCAGGTGAGTGCAGAATGTTTGACTATGTAGATTGAAACAGTGAAACAAATAAAAAGCCACCAACCAGCGGGAAAGCTCATGTCATTTTTTTGAAAAGTAAAAGCAAATATTTGTTCTGTTTATGCACTCAGAGAGTTAAAGCTTTAACTCTTTGAGTGAATATGACCTGAATGACTGAGAATCTCCAGATATTCTGTTTATGTGATTATGTGAAATGATTTGAATTATGTTATCTGAAAGTTATTAATGCCTATATCTTAAGGAGAATATATACAGTTAATTTACATTTTAGTAAATGAGCACTTTTATATATGGATTACATATTCAAATGTGTTAAACTGAAGCCACTTAAATTCCACAGTATCCAATATTCGTCAATATCTTCCAGCTGCCTGATTTTATATTAATATCTCATGCTATAATCATGCTGCAATCAAAGCGAGTTAATATTTAAGTTACTATTTTAGATGATTGTAATACACAAATGCATTTTCACAGGGTTGCTTATCCTGTTAATACTGAAAACTTTCTGTATAATGTTCAGATGATGGTGTTTATTTGCTTTATTTATCTATTGGTTTTAGTATCATAATTTTGCTTGTTTCCTTAAATTCAACAGGTACTTCAGACTCTAACTGTTAACTGGAATTTTTCTAATACAAAATGGCAACATCAGCCTCTGGTAAGTCTAGTAAGTCCTCACATCATAGATATGGTCTGTCTATAAGAAGGAAGACTTTAATTAAATGGACCAAAATTTCAAAAGTTATAACAAAGAGGAATGGGGTAGTTGTTTTTCCACAGATCTTAGTAGTTCCTTTTACTTAAGGGTGTACTAAATAGAACATTATGATTGTTCCCCCAAAACAACAGCAATAAGCAATGAGAAGAGACAAATGAAGAAACTGGTCAGTGTAGTAACATTAATTTTAAATAGTCCTGTATAAGCAGCAAACTCAAACCAGCAGATTCAACAAACCAGATTTATGTTTCTTCCTTTACCATCATGTGATAATTATCTAGACAGATAGTTGTAATATGAAGTCATAATACTAAAACTTTCATTATCAGTTTTACTCAAAACTGACACAACATTGAATAAAATTATAATTTTTTTGTAACATGAAAGGGGTGACTCGATGTTGGAATTAAATAACCAAATCTCAGCTCTACAAAGCAAGTCGTTTCCCACAGTAGGCAGCTATTTTCAGCGTTTGATAAACCCACAGTCCACTACCTGCAGAGCATACATAGACATAGTAAGTGACAAGTGAAGAGACTCCTTATGTATTCACATTGATCTTATAAATTGTAAAGCAACTAAAATATTGTAGCAGATATTTCTGGTAGTGGACACAAATGGCACAGTGTCATCTGCATACATGAGCAAATTTGATGATACATAATTTCCACATTTATGAATTTCTTAAAACTGGACAGTTGGACATTTTTCATTTTTTTTCTTAATATAATGCGTGAATGACTGACATTGATTGACACATCAGAATGATGATTGCCTCAATGAATTTTGAACATTCTTGTCATGCTTTTGTTTTTTTCTGTTTTACAGCATCTGAACTCAGAATTGTGATACTTGGAAAAAGTCAGAACGAAAACATAACATTAAGTAACTTTATCAATGGCAAAAAGGACTGTTCTCATCAAAAAATGTACAATCAATTTGGACATATCCATAAAGATTTGAGAAATATGCCCTTCACAGTAGTGAAAACAACACATGTCTTCAGTAAGCCTGTGGATAAAGTGAGATACGAGATGAAGAGGTGCGTGGCTGAGTGCCCCCCTGGACCAAATGTTGTGCTGCTGTTAGTGAAGCCTTCTGATTTTAATGAACGGGACAGACAAAAATTTAAGTTTATCATGAGCTTCTTTGGCCAAGATGCTTTTAAATACTCAATGATTGTCACAACGCAAAATGATAATGGAGACAATTTCTCACTGAAACAACTAATCCAAGACTGTGGACAAAGGCAGCACAAAATCAGCTTGGATGAAAAAGATCTTCCTGAGTACGAACTTCAAGAACTGATTGAAAAAATGGAAAACATACTGAGTGAAAACAGAGGACAATATTTAACCTTTACTGAAGAGACTGATCAGATGCCACCACCTGAATGTCCAAAGCCCCCTCTAAACTTGGTACTGTGTGGACAACACGAAGCCTGGAAGACTTCTGCAGCTCGTGCCATTCTGGGAGAAAGAAAATTTGGTCCACATGTTAAATCATCAGCATGTGTCAAAAATGAAGGAGAGGTGTGTGGACGGTGGGTTTCGCTGGTGAAACTGCCAGCCTTGTATGGAAAATCTAAGGAAGCAGTGATGGAGGAATCATCTAAGTGTATCTCCCTCTGTGATCCTGAGGGTGTCAATGCCTTTGTCCTGATCCTACCTTTATGTCCCCCGACTGAGGATGACAAAAAAGAATTGGAAGCCATCAAGAACTCTTTCAGCTCACGGGTCAATGATTTCACCATGATTCTTTTTACTGCGGAAGCAAATCCTAACTTTCCAGCAGCAGTGACATTTCTACAGAAAAACAGAGATGTCCAGGAACTCTTTCAGAAATGTGGTGGACGACATTTTGTCTTTAACGTCACAGACAAACAGCAAGTGCCTGAAGTGTTACATACCTTGGAAAACATGAGAGCTGTGGGATGCAGATTTTTCACAAAAGATATGTTTTCCAAGAGTGCAAGAGTTTCAAGACATACATCTTTAAAGGTGGAAAGTAACACATATAAGCAAAAAGAGTTTCACAGGATGGTGCTGGGTAGAGAATCTCTCAGAATGGTGCCAGGTAGAGAGTCTCTTGTAAAGGTGCCAGACAGAGAGTCTCTTGTGAAGGTGCCAGGTAGAGAGTCTCTTGTGAAGGTACCAGGTAGAGAGTCTCTTGTGAAGGTACCAGGTAGAAAGTCTCTTGTGAAGGTGCCAAGTACAGAGTCTCATAAGATGATGCTGGGTAGAGAATCTCTACCAAGTACAAAGTCAAGTACAGAGTCTGTAAGGATGGTGCTGATTGGGAAAACTGGTTCTGGAAAAAGTGCCACTGGAAACACAATACTGGGGAAAAAATGCTTTGACTCCAAAGCTTGTCTCAAGTCAGTGACCCAGCTTTGCCAAAAAGAAACAGGAGAGATTGATGGGCAGCCTGTCACTGTGGTAGACACCCCTGGCTTGTTTGACACAACTCTGTCCAGCAGTGAAGTTCAACAGGAGATTCTCAAATGTATCACCATGTTGGCTCCTGGACCTCACGTGTTTTTATTAGTGCTGCAGATTGGCCGCTTTACACCAGAGGAAAAAGAGACTGTGGAGATGATCAAAACATTTTTTGGCAAGAAGTCAGAAGACTTCATCATTGTCATTTTCACCAAAGGAGATGATCTTAAAAATCAAACAGTAGAGAGTTACTTAGCAGAAGACACCGAGGGATTCATCAAAAATCTGACAACTCAGTGCGGAGGAAGATACCAGGTCTTCAACAACAATGATCAAAATAATCGTTCTCAAGTCAGTGAGCTGCTAAGCAAGATTGAGTTACTGGTGAGCAAAAATGGCGGTGGCTACTACACTTCAGAGATGTTCAAGAAGGCAGAGGTAGCCACACAAAAGGAAATTGAAAAGATCATGAAGGTGAAAGAACCAGAGATACAGAGAGAACAGAGGGACCTTGAAAGGAAACATCAAGAAGAAATGCAAAAGAAAAAAGAAAAAATGGCACAACTGATATCGACATTTGATCAAGATGAAAGCGCCAAACTAGTTAAAGAAAAAGAAGAGGACATGAAGAAGGAGCAGAAGAGAGAAAGAGAAAGGAGAGAAGAAGAGGACAGGAACAAGAAATGCCAAGAGGAAAGCCAAGAACGCAAGTGGGAACAAAGACTTGAAACTCTGGAGAAAACAATAAAATATGGAACAAAAAAACAAATTGCTGACAGGATATTATCACAGAGTAGAGAAGAAATTAAAAAAGAGCGAGAGGCTTGGGAGCAAGAAAGAAGGGAATGGTGGGAGAAACGATATCGAGAAGATGAACAGAGACAAGAGGAGGAGCAAACACAACTTAGAAAGCTCAGAAAAGACTACGAGCAAGAATTAAAAAGGTACAAAAACATAAGAAAAGAAGAAATTAGAGCAAAAAGAGAAAACGCGGAAAGAGAATTTAAAGAATTACAAGAAAACTATGAGAAAAAACTAGAGGAAATAAAGAAGAAACATGAAGAAGAGGCCAGAAAACAAGCTGAAGAATACAGTGAATTCAGACATGTATATGTCAATGATGTTTCAGTTGTGTTCGAGCAGTATGGAAAGGAAATACAGGATATGAAGCTGAGGCAACAAAAACTAAACGACACAATGATGGGACAGCTGTGCAGAAACAAAGCATATCAAAAAGACTTTGATAAACTGAAGAAAAAACAAGAACAAGAAATGAATGACCTGAAATTGAAGTATTTTGAAAACAAAGAAAATGGGGACAAAGAAATTGATGAGCTAAAGAAAATACATGAGGAAGAAATAAATCACTGGATACAGGAACATGTGAAAAAAGCAGCAGAAAGCAAGGCTTGTAGCATTTTATGAGATGTTTTGTTTTTGACAGTTTCAACTGCAGAACTGACTATTAAGTGATCTGAGTTGTTTTCGTTTTTTTTTTTTTTTTTTGGCACATACCATTATATTATTTGATCAATGTTTGACTATATATATATATAACAAAAAAAGTAAGCTAAATAGTGTTGTATAGTGCAAAGGTCAAGTTAACATTTGTCCTAGTGGCCACAGTAGCCCTTACTAACTGCCACATGCAAAGTGTTATCTGTATTTTATTTATTATTTTAATTTCTATTTGTCACTCTTTCTTCTGCTTGGGGTTGTCAGTACAAAATTACATAGGGTGGGATACATGAAGTTTTTCTTAGCTGTAAATTTAAGTGAATCTGTATAACACACAGCATGTTAGTAAACAAAAGATTTTTCAGTGGGCCCAAATGGAATCTGCTTTTTTTAAAATTGTTTTTAGGGATGGTTAAGAATGAAAATCTGAGGAATTTAGTGCAACATTTTTTATGCCTTCATTCTCAAGTCTGAACTTCTTGTTATATGTTCTCATGTAAACACACGTCACTATTTTAAAAATGTACACAGATGAATAAAGTTTTAGAGTCATTACATATTGGCTCAGATTTTTTCCTCATTTCCTCATTTTACCGAGGTAGTCATAATGAAACATATTCTAATAAGAAATCATTCAAAATTAAGTTAAAATTAAAGAAGGACTGAACTGGAAGGCAGCATTTATAAAGGTTTTTGAAAAAAAGAATTAACTCTGTGTAAACCCACTGTAAATTACTTAAATGCAATGTGAACGTTTAGTGAACTCTTCATATATATCCTTCACTGCTTGAGAGTATCCCGATGTCCACAGAAACAATGAATTCATGCAGAAAGTAAAATATTGCTCAATAACACCAGAGATATATGTTCTATAATATCTGTACTTAAGCCAGCAGGCAGTGTAGAAAACTGGGTGAGGTTCTAATCCTAGACCTCTTGTGTTCCTGCTGGTTCTACGGGCCTGAGCACTTCATTGCTCAACACAAAAAACTGCTGTGTTGTACATTGCAGAATGCAATTTTATTCTTAACCCATGAACAGTGAGTCTTCTCTAGGGCTTTTCTAGGGCTGTACCGTTTACAATCAAAATTGAAGCTTCAAACAGCACAGAGCAGGATGAAAAGGGGAAGCAGCAAGTTGTCAGTTTAGCAGTAAAATGTACAGTGCAGGTAGAGTAGCGTAGAGTGTAGTGTAGAGTTTGTCAGTAAATAAAGAGTGAAGAGTGAAGTTCTTCCTTTCCCAAATGCAAGAAAAGTGAAAGAATTTTCCTCTGTTCACCTGAGAGGAAAACAAGCATCTCTGCTGGAGTTAGTAGATATGTTCAGATCAGATATGACAATTATATTATACTAATGCTACTCATACTGATACTATAATACTAATAACATGAATAAATGATATTGCTGAAAGGTGATCATGTTGCCATGGGAGAGGTTTTACACACTGCACACAAATGAATTACCATCTTGGTCAAGTCTGATATCCCTCTCACTGATAATTAAAACTATAAATAGCACAAACTGACAACATAAACATAATGACAACATAAATTTTACAAACACTAACAAAATAATAACGTGTGTGTGAGTGTGTGGCTGGCTGTCATTAGAGCAGCACACTCAGTGTTGTTCCTTTTAATTTAAAGACCTTTTAGAACAACTACTGGTACCAATTTTTTCGCTTGTAATTTTCTCCACTACATTGTACTTTGAGATTAAAATTGGTCTGTAACAACAGATTGGATTATTTGTGCATTTATGTTCTTAAAAAAAGCGTAGTTAGACAAATGGGCACGTGTGTGTGTGTGGCTGTATTTAAAGTAATGTGCATGTGCATGTCCCTAATGAAACAGGTGACTGCTTGACCAGGTGACAGTATATAAACTGTTAAAATATCAATAAACTATTGAGAGACCAAGACACTGAGAGAAAAAAGCCGAATACAGAAATGTCAGTCACTGTTCTCTTTGAACAGGTGTTCCACACCAATTTGAAAACCACAACAACTATATCCAATCGCCTGTTGTTGGCTGTCAGTTGTTGTGGCACTAGTGCAACACTGCTTCAGTTTTAACGATATGTCATAATGGTATTTGGCCTGCAATGTTTAGGTGGGTGGTGTGTGTCAAAGAACATCCACCAGAACCCAAGGTTTCCCTGTAGAATATTGTATTGTTAACAGATGATTAATTTTATCCACTAATCTGTCAGTGGTTGTAGCTGGTGTACATAGTATTAAAAGGACACCTTTGTTGAATTATTGCTAAATTGATAATTCTTTTAGATTTGACCAGATGGAGGTGGTGCAGTGGTTGCAATGTTGCCTCACAGCAAGAGAGTTCCAGGTTCAAATTCCAGTGTGGACCCTTTTGTGTGAAATTCTCTGTGCCTGCCTGGGTTTTGCCGGGTACTCCAATTTCCTCCCACACATGCGCATTAGGTTAATTGGCTACTCTACATTGTCCCTAGGTGTGAGTGAGTGCGTGTGTGGTTGTCTGTCTTTGTGTGTCCGTCTGGGTGTATCCCGCCTCTTGCCTGGGCTGGGCTCCAGCCAGGGATAAACTATTAAGGAATATTAATAGTTCAACATTCAGCATTTTTTCAGCTTTTAAATGCTAAAGTTACGGAGTGTTTGCTAAAAGTTTGTTATCACAACATCGCAACTCAGATGATCCTTTAAAAATTTATGGGAAATGATTTTAAGGTCAAAATAAGACAAACGGTGGATAAAAAAATAAACAAACAAAAAACCTAAGAAATATTAAACAAATAATGCTTACTTTGCATTACAGAAGTCCACAAGTCTACAAGATCTTTTAAGTCATGGACATTTGGATTTAGCCTTTCATAAAACTGAAAAGAGGATGTGAGGGTAATATAGCTCAACAGGCTGCTGGCAACTACTTTCTGTAGAGCCATAAAAAGAGGAGTGAAAACAATTTAGAAAATGGAACAACAGAATTTTTTTTCTCACATGCCTCTCAGAGCTTTCATATTACCTCAGTGTTTCAGTGCAATCATTTTGCATTGTTTTTCCTGAAATAAGTTTGTCCAGTGTTACCCTTACAAACCGAAGAGAATATATGGCGGGATCAACAACTGCAGCATGTGGTAAGTTTAGTAGGCAGGTATTTGTAAATACAGACCTGAATCAACGTAACAAAAGGGGCTGGGTTTGTGGGGGCATGGGGCTTCACAAACAGACTCGAGAGTCTTGAGTTACAGATCGAAAGGTTTGAAGGTTTATGAGATGCTAAAACACTGAACAGAATTTTTACATTCAAGATTCAGTTTAAGTTGTATCCTATTGCAGAGAGAGAGAAGATACTTGTCCCTAAACATCTTTAATAGATTAATTATTTAAAAACATAAATGAAAAGATAGCCCTAACTGGTATTAGGTTATTTTTATTTTTTTATTAGGTTAACTGGTAACAGAAATTATGTTTTTGTTTTCCCACAGCACCTGATCTCAGGATTGTGGTGTTTGGAAAGAGTCAAAGTGAAAATACAGCAATAAGTAACTTCATGACAAGAAACAGACACTCCTTCACTCATAAAACCATTGTATTGAACACTATCCAATAAATAAAATCCTGGATTGTGACTGAGCAATATTTAACATTTTCAGTAGAACACCATTAGCTATTTGTTTTGTGCAACAAAAAGCTGAATAAACTAAAACAGGCTATTTCACATGTCCTGCAACTATCAAAATATGTATTATCAAAAGCAGTAGTAGTACATAGGAGTAGTAATAGAAGTTTTAGTGCATTAAGTGACTACTTAATTGAGTTTGCTGTCGTGTCCAGCACACTTGCTGGCAGTAAAATACCAAGCTCAAGTGCTTATCCAAATGCTGATTTAATAGTAATGCACTTCAACAATTTTGTGAAATTTAACTTAGTTTATGAGGTATATGTGTGTGGTAGAGATACTGCTGGTGAGGTCACTTGGCTTGTTATTGTTACAGGTCCAACCCTGGCTATCAAAATGCACTGATCACATCTTTCCAGTGTTGATCATGGGAAGTCACCTTTCTGTTATTTCCATGACACGCTTGTTGTGGCATGTTTGTACTGGACTGTTTTCATTGTTGTCATGCCTATGTCAAGCCCTGCCCCGTCAGCTGTGCTAACAAAAAGGTTGTCCTAGGTGAGTTGAACTTTTATTGACTTTGATGAAAGACTATATGCAAAAATGTCACCTGGTGAATAGAAAAATGAAATTTCAACAAATTATAAATGTCTAAAAAAATATGCAGAATGTATAATTGTATAATAGAAAATATTTCATCTTTAACCACACTAATTAAAGTAATTTACTAATAATCCTCAGGCCTTAACTGTTCCATTGAACCAGAACCAAAGTTTGTCGTACATTCACACATTACATGCTCCTAGAGAACTAATACTACAACAAAAAGAAACAGCACCTCAGGTAAGTTAAGTATGTCACCAGAAAAAAGAATAAATAAATGGTAAGATGCAGCCAGCAAGAAACCTGATTTGTTGATTGACTTGATATGTTGACATGAATTTATTCATGTCTGTATCACAGGTTAACTGTTTATTAACTTAGTATACAGATATATAGAATATTTCAGGAAATTACATTCAATAATTTAACATTTAACATCTACAGTGTTTAATACACTTTAGTACACATTTTATTCATAAAATTCAATTACCCTAAGGATGAGTTCAATTGAAGCCAATTATATTAATCTTTGTGTTTGAATTTTATACATCATGGATGATGCAG
Organism: Scatophagus argus; assembly: GCF_020382885.2. Taxonomy (NCBI): domain Eukaryota; kingdom Metazoa; phylum Chordata; class Actinopteri; family Scatophagidae; genus Scatophagus; species Scatophagus argus. Next base: position 22,420,948 of record NC_058496.1, on the reverse strand, counting down.
CCACAAGTGTGAAGATTTGTCAAAATATTGTCGATCAACTTTGCCAACATGTGTTGCAGTCATGAACGTTTGTAGTGAAACAGGCCTAGTTCAGCAAATGATTAATTAATATAGCTGTATGTTTAAATGTGTTCTTTTTAATGTTAGACCAAAGACAAACCCCACTCGCTTTTTAAAACTAGTTTATGGGGAGGAATTTGTTTCCAGCTGGAGATACACTTTCCATAGCTGCAACACACAGAATAAGGATGTGTCTTTAAACTTTATCCTTAAACTTTTCCCATTTATTCTGACTGGTCCATAATGCCTTTAATACTGACAGTAAATTATACGAAGACAATTGGGTGGTCAACTTTTTCTCCAGGGCATAAGGGGAACCGAGCAGCCTGCATGCTTCACTCAGCTGAAGACTTACAATCCTTACTGTATCTTGCTTATTTGGCATAATGACTGCGCTCTGTGTATGGTGATAGATCAGGTCCATTACATTAGCCAATGGAGCACATACCACACAACAATTTTTGAAATCTCTACAAGAAATCATCCTCCGTTCTCACTGCTTATGACTGAGCACTACTGTTAACTGACATTACTTGATATATGACATTTTATATTGGTCATGAACTGCTAGGGACAACTAGCTATTTGCCCAGCACTGAAAATGAAAGGGCACATTTTAACACAAGCTTTAGTAACTTAAAGCAATCAAATTCAGAAAGAAAGTTGTAAGTAGCTATATAGCTGGCCACTCGCATTTACCTGTAGTGTCTCCACTGGCTTATACAACACACATGAGCATGATGAAAACACAAGTCACTGCAATGTTGGGACTGAGGCACCAGACGCAACCAGTATCACTTTAGGGGTCCCTGAAATCGCACTATGAAAGATTCTTCTAGATATAAAAATGGGAAATATATGTAATGCTGTGATACATAAAACCTGCTTTTTGTATAAAAGTAGGTTTTTATAGAAGATAATGTGAATTAATGCACAACCACAGTTCTAAAAAGGTGGAAGCTGTGTATAACATAAATAAAACAGAATGTGTAATTAATTAATGCTAATCCTAATGACAATCAAAAACAGTACATGTACAGTATATTTAATGTCTTACCCAATTTACTTAATTTTTGTTAAGTACATGCTTAATCTGAGCACAGTTCAAACAAATTTGTTCAGGGCCAACAAAAGACTGGGAAAGTTGTGCACTGCTCAAAAAACACCTGTTTGGAACATTTCACAGGTAAACAGGTTCCTTGGTGGTAGGCAATAGTATCATGAGTGGGTATGAAAGGGGCATCCTCGCAAGGCTCAGTTGCTCACAAGCAAGAATATGGCAAGTTCACCACTCTATGAAACAGGGATATAGGGAACAAGGATATTACTACATGGGCTTGGATAAATGGGCTTGGGCTTGGGCTTATGCACACACTTGGGCTTGTGCACAGTTTGTTTTCATGGTGTGCAACATTTTTCAGCATCTGAGTTGTATGAACCACTAACAAAAACGGAAAATGAACAAAAAAATGTGCTCATGGGGTTGTGCAAATTTTAATGCTTTGGCTATTGTTGTTTTACAGCATCTGAACTCAGGATTCTGGTGTTTTTTGAACAGTCAAAACGAAAAGAAAACAATAAATAACTTTATCACAAAGGAAAATAAAAATCCCGATCTTATGACAAAACAAAGTAGAGTTACCTTTGGAAAATGGAGAAAACAAACATTAACAGTGGTGGGAATGTCAGTCGTGGATCAGCGGTTAGGGTGTCGGACTCGTAACCGGTGGATCGCTGGTTCGATTCCCCGTCCCGGTGTCCATGGCTGAGGTACCCTTGAGCAAGGTACCTAAGCCCCACTGCTCCCCGGGCGCTGCACGCGGTCGCCCACTGCCCCGGGTTTGCTGTGTGTGTGTGCACGTCACTTGGGTGGGTTAAATGCAGAGCACGAATTTCATTGGAGTGAGTTCCCTCCAATGACAAAATATGTCACTTTCTTTCTTTCAGTCTGCCTGAGGATAAAGTGAGACTCGAGATGAAAAAGTGTGTTGCTCTTTGCCCCCCTGGACCAAATGTTCTCCTGCCCTTAGCGATGCCTTCAGATTTCAATGAAGAGGTGAAGAGGAAAAACAACAATTAAGGTTCATTCTGAGCTTTTAAAAAGGAAAAGCTTTGCTTTCAAATACTCAGTGGTCATCGAAACACAAAATGTGGAGCTGCAGAATTCTTCAGTAAATCAAGTCATCCAAGACTGCAAACAAAAGTAGCCCAAGATTTTCCTCCATAAAAAAGATCTTCCTGAACATGATTATCAAGCATTAATGGAAAAGATGGAGAACATAGTGAGTGACAACAAAGGAGGACATCTAAACCATACAGAAGAGCATAATGCTATAACAATGTCTTTAATGTCCAAACCTCCTCTTAACTTAGTGTGCCATGCAAGAAGCTTGATCAACCTGTTAACCCATCAGAGTGTGTTAAAAAATCAGGGAGAGGCCTGTGGACGTCTGGTTTGCCTGGTTGAGCTGCCTTGTATGGAAAACAGGAGACAGTGATAAAGGAATCATTCAGGTGTATCTCACTCTGTGGTCCTGTCAGAGTCCATGCCTTTGTACTGGTCCTGCCTGTGGGTCCTCTCACTGATGAAGACAAGAAAGAGTTAGAGGCCATCCAGAACACATTTGGCTCTCGAGTTAATGACTTCACCTTGATTCTGTTAACTGTGAAGTCAAATCCAAATTCTCCAGCCGTTGTAAGATTTCTGAAGGAGAATAAGCACATCCAGGATCTTTGTCAGAGCTCCAAAAACTGATATTTTGTTCTTGACCAAGCAGCAGGTCTTTTATTTGTTGCATACTGTGGAACAGATGAGAGCTAATGAATCCAGATGTTTCATGTAAGAAATGATGGCGAAGCCCCGAGTAAATAAGGTTGCAGGTTGTAAAGTTGTAAAACCAAAATGAAGATTCCAGGTTGTAAACATGAGAGCAGAGTGTCTAAGGTTGGTACTGATCGGGAAGTCCTGGTTGTAGAAAGAGTGCCACTGCGAACACTATTCTGGACAAAGAATGCTTCAAATCTACAGCCTGCATGAACTCTGTGATCAAGCATACTGCCAAAAAGCAGTAGGAGAGATTGATGGGCGATCTGTTACGGGTTGACACACCCATATTGTATGACGCAACTCTGTCCAACAATAAAGTTAAACAGGAACAGGAACAAAATGCATCACCTTGTTGGCTCCAGGGCCTCCTGCATTCTCACTGGTGGTGCAGATCGGCTGCTTCACACAGAAGGAAAAAGATACTGTGGAACTGATCAAGGAGTTTTTTGGCAAGAAGTCAGGAAACTTCATCATTGTTGTATTCACCAGAGGAGATGACCTTCAAAATCAAACAATTGAGAATTACATGCAGCATGACATAGGAGGCTTTGTTAAAAAAAAAAAAAAAAAAAGAGGAAGAGCTATTGACTAAAGTTGAGTCAGTGGTGAAGGCAAATGGCAGCAACTGCTACACCTCCAAGATGTTTCAAGGAGCTGAGAGAGCTGTTAAAAAGGAAGTGGCCAGGATCATGATTGTAAAGGAAGAAGAGATACAAAGAGAGAAGGGGGTGATAGAAAGAAAATATATAGAAGAAATACAAGCAAAGAAAAAAGAACTGGCAGAACAAATAACCAAAAATGAACAAGAAAGAGAATGGAATTCCAAACTGACAAAGCAAAAGGAGGAATACATTAAGAACGAACAGGAAAAGAGAGAAGCCGAGAAAGAGAAGGCCAAAACTCAGGAGGAAATTCAGTGAATCCAGTGGGCACAAAATTATGAAGCCCTGGAAAAAAAAATAAAACTTGAAACTGAAAAATAGTCAGATGATTACAAAAAGTTGATGCGAAACAGAGAAATAATGAGACGAGAACAAGAGACTTGGGAGAAGGAATGGTGGAAGAAGCGAGATCAAGAAGACCAACAAAGAATGCAGGAGGAGAGAACACAACTCAGCTCAGCTCAGAGAAGAATATGCACCGGAAGCAGAAAAATATAATAACAAAAGAAAAGAAGATCAGATCAGGAAAAAGAAAAAGAGGAGAACGTACTGAAAGAACTACAAGACACCCTTACTGAAAATCTGGCAGTAATCAAGAAGAAGCATGAAGAAGAGGCTCTTAAGCAAGCTGAAGAAATCAATGAATTCAGACTCAAGTACACTGAGGCCTTTGCATCTCTGATGGAAAAATATGATGAAGAAATCGAGTATTTGAAGCAGAAGCAACAAAAACACAATGAAATCATATTAGATATAATAAAGAAAAAACAAGAACAAGAAATGTATAACCTGATGCAAACATTTTCTCCACTAAATAAAGAAAATCTAAGAGAAATCAATACACTGAAGGCAATACACGTGGAAGAAATAAATCACTGGATACAAGAGCAAGTTAAAAAAAAATAGAAATAGCAACTGTCCAATCTTATGAGATGCTTTGTTTTGTTTGTCTACATAAAGGTGTCTCATGTCTCCATGCAATTTGCAAGATCATCTGAAATTTCTATGCATTAGAGAGTGAGGAGGAGGAATGAGAGACGTGTACCTTGTGGACAATAAAATGGCAAAAACTCCTCCCACACTTCTCACACCTGCTCCTGAGAAACTGTGGTCAGTGTCAGTAAGTGTCAGTAAATCTCAGACTCATGAGTGAACCGTAGAGACTGGAGCAGAACGTCCTTTAGATATGTTATCTTATCATTTAACTGTCCCAGGAGTTGAGCCAAATGTGTTTACAAGGATGTACTGTCATAATAAGGCTGCACTCTGGTTATCTCTGTTTTAGACCATACAGCATGGAAAATAATAACTGACTAACCTTTATCTTATTTTTATTACTTACATTTTTAATTAGAACATAGGTGTTCTTACTGTTTCTACAGATTTACTATAAATTTTAAACTACATACGTAAGCAGTAATGCACAACATGTCCCAATGTTAAGAAATAATAAAATAAACATAGTTACTTTTTTATGGGGAAAATGTTTATTAATTTATTAAATTATTAATTTTATTAATTTAACATTCAGTAAGATATTACATAAGCTGATAATGATTCTACCATCATTAAATATTACAATAACAACCTGCTGTTAAGCTACTTGTGATGGTGTTTAAATGTCTAAAATATGACTCTTAATGCTACTGCTAACTTTTCTGTACATAAGTTTTACAGACTGACAGAGGGAGCTGCTTACCAGCCCTGAAAACTGACAGTCTCCATTCAAACTGTGCAGTGTTTAGAAGTTTACACGATACTACACTTTCTCTGTAGCGAAAGACTGTTTGTTTGTTTGTTTTTAGAGCATAAAGACACTGTCCACTCTCTGTCTTATCTAATACTCAAGCACTCCATCAGCGGCAGAGAGCACACTGTCCATACAACAGTGAAGAGTTTCATTTTATAGTTTGCCCAGTTCACTATTAAAATCAGGAACAGCTTTATAAATTAGTTAGTGACAATACAGCAGTCAAAATCAATGGCTTCAGACAAAACTGTCAGTACTTCAAAAATCACATCTTTTGAGTGAGTTGAGTGAAGAGTGAAGCAAGAGCAAAAAGCAAGTTGAGTACATATCCTTTCGTGTTGTTGGCGACCAAGTAATTTGGTATATGCAGATAAAGATTCTCACCTTGTTTGGTTACGTTTGAACCAAACTTCTATTCCAGTGTCCATCCGCTAAGTTGTAAAGATATCTGCATCTCTGGTGTGAAAGACTCACCCCAAAGCAGTTCAGTTCCTATCCAGTTCATGACCGCAAGAAAAAAGACAAACTCAAAAGTCCACTCTGGGTTTTACCACAGACCCCCACAAAGCAGTCCAGCCAAGACCAGCAACTCTGGACAAACTCTGACTGGAAAATACACCCGTCTACTAGATTATTCCTCCTCCTGACACTGATTCCAGAGACAAGGCTTACGTTTTTCCACAAACTGGTTTAAGAGACATGAATTATACAACAAGGTCTGATGCAGAAGGTATAATTGGCATATCTCCCCTTAAATTATTAAATATCAAATACTGAAACAAAATTTCAAGGGAGACATTGTGAAATTGACATGACCAGAAATACAGTCCACTTGCAATTGTGCAGAAATTTTGGCTCAGTACAGGTGCTTTCTTGGAGAGATCACATAAACCAGACAACAGCCAAGTTTTAGCCTGCTGTCAAACACCCACCAAACATGAGTAAAAAAATCTGATTTGTTCTTACCTGTACTGTACAACCATCATGTTCTGCTCCCCACAGTGTCTGGCGCAGCGGATGTACCTCATCCAGCTCGACTTACTGGGATCATTGCCATCAATAAAGTGCTGTAACGTCCCCTCTGCATCATAGATCTGTAACACACAAATGAAGAGTCAGAAATGAAAGCAGTATATAGAAAAAAGAGCTCTGTTCATTATGATCAAATAAGTACTTTAATGACCAATTACAGTCAGAAGTAACACACACACTGAAGGTATTTCTAAATACTTTAAATTTATACAGGACAGTAACATGTTTATCTCTTGTGGCTAGGGCTGCAAATAATGTGACAATAATTTTTATTATCGGTTAATGCCACAGTTTCTTTATTACAACTGACTAAGATTCACTGTTTATTTTCTGTCAAAGTGTAGCAAAAAATGCCCAATGCAATGTCAAAGTATGCAAGATGATGTTCTTTAATTCTTTGTTATGTCTGAGCAGCAGCTCAAGAGAGTATGATCCGGTAACTGATATGTTTAAAAAATGACCTAAGAATTTATCATCCATCCATCCATCCATTTTGTATAGCGCTTATCCATCAGGGTCGAGGTGAGATTTTATCATTAACTTATTATTCTAAGTTTGGAAAAACTGATGCCTTCTAGCGTACCAAGTAATTCAACTATTCTCAAATAATTCTGTAAAGCAAAGAAAGTTTAGTTGTTTAAATGTCAGCTTCAGACTTGAAGTCAAAAATTGCAGACTGGTGAAATTGTTTTTCACTCCAACGTGCTGAACAGTCATGTCATTACACCAACATGCAATGTACACAAAGTCAAGTTTCTCCTATCAAAAAATGACATAAAAAGACAACACAAGCTATCAAATAATTATGCTTCAATTATGACTGATTGTAGCATTTTTATTGGTGGTTGTAAATTGCAGCTACTATTCTGTGCATACTGCACATGGTTGTGCATATGAATTTTAAAGGTACACTGTATAGACAAAAGTATTTGGACATGACCATTACGCCAGCAGGGACTTTAATGACATCCCATTCTAAATACACAGACTGCTTTGAAGCTGTAACAGCTTCCACTCTTCTGGGAAGGTTTTCCACAAGATTTTGGAGTGTTTCTGTGGGAATTTTTGCTCATTGATGCAGTTGAGCATTTGTGAGGTCAGACACTGATGTTGGACAAAAGGCCTGGCTCACAATCTCTGTTCCAGTTCATCCCAAAGGTGTCGGATGGGGTTGAGGTCTGGTCTCTGTGTGGGCCAGTCAAGTTCGTCCACACCAAACTCATCCAGCCATGTCTTTATGGATTTTGCTTTGTGCACTGGGACACAGTCATGCTGGAATAGAAAAGGACCTTCCCCAAACTGTCGACACAAAATTGGAAACATAGAATCGTCCAAAATGCCTTGTGAAGTGTTCCTAGAAGTAAGGAGTCTTGTCCAAACCTAGAAAAACAGCCTCAATATAGAGGCATGTCTGAGTACTTTTGTCTATATAGTGTATGATAGATATGGAGGTTTGAAGCTATAGATGAAGTCCCTGCAGACATGCCACACCTGAAATCCAATGAGAGCTCTCCAACTCCAATATTTACTCTAATGTATCGGACATATAGGATTTCATGACATGCAGTCAAAAGGTAGATATATCAGTGGAAAGTCTCACATCAAGAAATTTTGCTTTTAAGAGAAGATAAAGAAGATCCCAAGTAGCCAGATCCAACACATAACTCAGTTGTGTAATCTGTGCTGATGTTTTAGTTTAAGGTCAGAGTTTTCTTAAGGATTAATGTTTACAACTTAAAATGATTTCCAACACTCAGAGCTAAAAAAAGAAAGGAAGAAAAAGAAAAAAAGAAATAACTCCAGTTAATTTGAAATGTTTTAAGCAAGTCTTGGCAACAAATCATTAGCCTCTTATCCGCAGCCAGGCTGAAGCTGTGATTATTACAGGCTTGCAGGGTGTTAAACGTTATACAAATGTGATTTACACCTGCTTAAAAGCCTCGCTGCTCCGTCTGCCAATGTCTCCATCAAAGTTGTGATGTCTAAAAATACATTTTCGGAGCAACAGTGGAATAAAGCACATGAAACAAAATACACGAATGTAAAGCACTAAACTAACAGCCTACTTTCAGAAAAAGAAGCTTTTTTCTGTTGCCAACTGAAACTGTACAACAAAAATGAATAGATGGCACTCTTCAAGTGCAAACTCATCATAAAAATTAAACAATAATGAATGAGTAAATAAATCAACAGAAGAATTCACGGCTACAATAAGCAGTTAAAATGAGTCGATCTCCCTCAGCCTCTCTCTGTGTTCATTATTAATCCATCCCTCCATCCATCTGTGGTGATGCACTGTGACTATCGAGGAGGCGTTGAGTGCATTTATAAGGTGATGACCTGAGCCAATAGTCAGCCTCTCTTCTGTCCATACAGCCAACAAACAATCAATTCTGTAAATGGCTGTAAGAATCAAAGGAAAAGGCCTCATTTATTATTCTCTGCATGTAAGCATTTGCAGGCTCTCTGCTTTTATCTGAATCTTTATCTCATCTATTTTATTAAGTATTATATATAATTTTCAAACATTAATGACTTTTCATGACTTAAAATGTTTCTTACTTGAATAAAGTACAGTATATCTTTTGTCATTTATACACTAATTTTTGTTCTTTCCACAGGTTACATTTACCTTTTAAACTTATGATAAAATTCAGTTTTTCATCATCTTTGTTAAAGTTGCATAAGCCTACGGGTGTTAGAAAAGTGCTCACTGACACGAATAACGATGAAGGTAAAGAGTACAAATCAGAACTTGTGTATGTATGTATGTATAACTTGTGTGTATCACTTGTCAACATGTTCTTACTGATATAAGAAGTCTGAAGTAATTAGTGATTTGGAAATTTCTTGCAATGTCTTTGTTCTTTTCAGGGATGGAGAAGAGACAAGAAGCAAATGGAGACACAGGAGGAGTATTTCTGTCAAGCATGGTATCCTTTGTTACAGTAATTTCTCCAATGAAACAATAAAACAAAAACAACAAAAAAATCTTTAATTTATTCCTCTGTTTGCACAGTCTTCTCCTTCACCCCCCTGTCTCTGATTGCTATCTGTTTGGAAGAAGAAATTATGCATCTTTCTAAGGACCATTTTCAGAATTTGAGAGTGACAACATTTTATCTGAGCTTTACTTTTCTGAAGTGTTGCTTTTAGGGCTGAGATTTGAATTAAACCAAAGTTTGGTCATGGGACTAGGGAGTTCTCTCAAGTGTGGCAGTACAAACACACCAAATGTGTATGGTGTGTTTAGATCCCTGCAGCCTGTAATGAAACTTTTGCACTCTGCTGTTGTTTAAAGCTTTTATTACTCACAGTCATTTGTCAGTGACGTCTATTTAAACAAATCACAGTACGTTTAACAACCACCCGCGTTGTCCTGCTCCACTTCAGTCTGTACTGCTGTGGCTTGTGCTTCCCTCAAGGGTGAGAGCACCTAAGGCTTGGCTGCCACAGTAAAGTACAGTAGTTTGTCGGTTGTTTTCAAAATCTAAAGTGCTATAAAAGTGCTACTACAGTCTGAGCACTGAAGAGAACCCATTCACGATCCTAACAGACACCTGGCAGACAAAAATGCCATAAAACTACTGTAGAAAAATAAATAAGACATTCTTAAAAAATGTACAATGGTAAGTTAAAGTTATATTCAACATTTTCTGACCACTACAGGCCACGGAAGTCAACTTCAAATCAAACCTTCAGAACTAAGCATTGACTTATCACTGTTAATCAGGTTTTAATGGATAATGTAGACATAAAACACTTTAAATCTAGCTCTTTAGAGAGTATGATTAATTGATTGAATGACCGTACAGTTCTGCAAAATCACTCGTAATGGACAACATCTTCAAAATTTTTCCTTTCTTTGGGACAGGATTTTTCAGAGAGTGGAAATCACCTCCTGAGTCCCGTCTTAAACCAAATTGGACAAATTAAGTTCAATGAGGGGAACACACAGAACATTAAATAATTATTTGTGAATTTCTTAGTTTTGTCATGATGCTTTCAGTGTTTCAATTGACTTTAAAGTAAATATATAATAACTTGTCATATATTTTGAATGTATCAACAAATGTATTAACATTGTTAACCAAAGCACCTGTGTGTGACCCTCAGCTGACTGTACAGTTTAACATATGAAGTTGCAGTGAACTGGAGCCTCTCAGACCAGCAGCTGGTTTCTAGCTTGATGCTGTTCTGTCAAAGACATTTTGGCCGCCTGTGTTTATCAAATCCATCGCTACAAAATTCCATCTGCAAGACAAACGGCCAAATATAACATGTTGTTTAGTTCAACTGCTAGAAAATGTTGCAAACACTGCCAGGCTGTCGGCTTCAGCTCACAGCTCCGACTGTCATTTTTCTATCAGAACACAACAATCATGACAAAACGTTTTTGTTTTGTTTTTTTTTTTGTTACAGCTTTAGTTTCTCAAAGCTCAATAAACTACCCTTGTTTGACCTTCAGTTTGTCTGGGACAGACGACCCTTTCGGCACTGCACTGCTTTATATTCACACTCTGAGACCACACATCATATGAGCTGCTGCGGAAGGGAGAGCTGAGGATTCAGTGCTTTGTTCAAAAGAACTTCAGCAATGTTTTGTTTGAGGTTACTCTAGGACTGCAACTAATAATTATATGCATTTTGCATTAAACTGCAAGGTTTTTTTAATTAACTGTTGGGAAAATATTTGGGAAAAAATGCTCCAACCATTCTGAACTGGTCTTTTTCTAGTGTCCTTCAGAAGTGTAAAAACTGCTCATCTCTGTGGGGTGTCCATTGTTACAAAATGCAAACAACATGCTTGTGCTTATGTATTTATCCTGCATGTCATAAAAACATTTCGCACCATGCAAAATGATTTTTTCTGAATCTTAAGAAACCATCATTCAAGATGCTGTTTCAAGAAGTCCTTGCTTACGTGCTTACATTATTTGGCATGTCTTCTTTTATTGGACAGTCTCTGATGAGGAGGCAGACAAGAAACAAGTGACATGCAGTGTGAAACAAACCACATAATGATGGTGTGATTATGTGATATGTGCTGTAAGCATCAGCTATCAGAACACTCAATGGCCTTACTGACTGTAATAAAGATAATATGATATATTGGAATTCTTTTAATAATCCACAAGTGCAATGAACAGAGAGTAGAATGAAACTGATTATTTACTTAGAGGTTTTTTTTTGTTTGTTTTTTTTTTAGTGAAACTAAAGTAGGAGATGTCAGAGAGGCAGAGAGCCCAATCTGTCTGTCACTGCCTCTTTACATTTACAAGAACCAGAAGAGTGGAGGTAAGAGGAGAGGATTAACTCATTCACTCAGACACACACACACACACATACACACTACAGTGCCCGACTGTGTGTGTTTTTTAAGAGGGTGAATTACAGCTCACTCTTTTACTCACTGATCTCTGTTGTCAATGCTTCACTTACAGTTCTGTCACACTCAGACCACGTAACAACCACAAATATTAGGTTTTTAAATTATTCACAATAGTCTGAAAGAAATGTTAAAAAAGTATCCCAGTAAGTCACACTAAAACCCAAATTTTGAGTGCTGACCTGCATTTGAAGAAGTATGACTTGACCAGAAATGGACCCAGTTGACAGCAGCTTCTCACCACAAAATCTGAAGGAGGTGAGAGCTACCATGAATAAATTCTCCTTCTGTCTTAACGGTAATATGAATGTGAAGGATAAGAGGGCCATAAACAAACGAGATGTAGTTTGATAACCTAATAAGGTACAGAGGAGCATGTGAGTCGTTGTTTTTATTGTTAAACAGTCACCATTGCAGATGAAAATCTTTCTGGCATGACTCTTACATTCGCCAGGAGTCATAGCAACACGTGACAAAATGAAAGACAAAAGTGAACGCCGTTGGAACTATTTGGTATTGCAAGTATTCAACCGCACAAGCTATATAACAGGTAGTTACATAAAAGCTGAACAAGAAATAACAACCATAAAGGGTTGGCTAAGTCAAAAAATAAGTCACTGATCAGGTATAACAGGTCTGGCCATTTTTATACATTTTAATGTCAAAATGTAGCAGGTTATATAGAAAACAAAAAAATGTTTTGCCTTTTTGTGCTGAACACAAAATTTCTGTCTGCTGTGGATGAGCTGCTTCAACCGACAGCTGAGTGTGTGTGTGTGTGTGTGTGTGTGTGTGTGTGTGTGAGAGAGAGAGAGAGAGAGAGAGCGAGAGAGAGAGAGAGAGAGAGAGAGATAGAGAGACATAAAGTGCATCTGAAATTTACTGGTAGTGTTTTGACCTTTTCACCTTATTACAGACGCTAAATCTCCTCCTTGTCTGGATTGAGCAGACCCAATGAAGATACCCAATGTGTGCGAGCGTGTGTATGTGTTTGTATGTGTCTGTCTGTGTGTGTGTGTCCAGACAAGAATGCAGTTCAGTTATCAGTTAAAAACCCTTAACTACAGCTCTGAAACAACGCTGGCATGTAAATGGCTGCTTCACCATCAGAGGATGATGTGTGTGTGATGAGTGTGTGTGGTGTGTGTGTGTGTGTGGGTCTGTTAGATGTGTTTATCTGTGGGTCTGTGACATGTGTATGTCAGAAAGTCACTAATGCAGCTGTGAGTTATCATGTCTGAAGGTGTTTAGACATGTGACACTTTCTCACTTAAACACACACACACACACACACACACAGAGAAGCATACAGGAATGCGACTCACTGCAACTTATGAAAACACACTGGAAATTCAAACAGCAAAACATGTTTCTGAAAAGCACTATAAACGCAAAAAAAATGAAGTATTTCCAGGAACAAGGACAAGATTGTTGCACACAGCTCAGGCATGCTTGTTCTTGCCATGTCTGTGAGCCATGAAGTTATTAACTACGTGTATCATCCCTTTACGTGATGTGACTGCAGTACGCTGAAAAAATGCAACACAAAATGCAACAACCCTGTTGTGCACGTGCACATTTTCTCAATATATTTTTTTTTTTTTTAGTTTTGGCCTTTAGCTGCTATGAGGTTATACATAGAGAGAAGATTCAGTATTTTCAGATTTGATGACTTTCACACAGAGAAGGTAAATTTAAGACATACAACATTTATTTAGTCATGTTTTCTCAGTGCATACTTGAATTAACTGGCTATAATAGGGTCACACAGAGACTTGCACCTGCTTCAAAGAGCTTTTCAGGCAAAATTTATTGCTGTGTTGAGAGGTTTCTCCTGTGAGAATCTCCATGCTGTCTGCTAAAAACGTAAAAATATTCTAAAATTTATGCTCAGCCAATACAACCCCAGGAAAGCTTGGTAAGACACACTGTAAGTGAAGAGCAAATGCAGGCACACCCTTGTAGAAGGCAGCGTTCATTGAAATAAAATTTATTTCACACAGAGAGAGAGTGTGTTGAGATGCAAACTGAAGAAAAATATTGACCTTACACATATGAACGTAACAGGTTGTGAATCGATGGGTGAAGACTGTGGTGTGACCACGCCCTGAGAACATTTAAAAACTCTGTTGCAGGTGCATTCACATTTCTAAGAACAAATGGGGCCTAATGAGCAAACATGGACACTTTTTAAGCAATATCGTGAATCTAGGATGTGCTTCAGGTCCCTGTGTAGCAGTCACCTATCACATATTAGATCTTGGAGCTCGCCACCAACACATGCACACACCTCCAGCTTCACACTTGCGCTGTAGAATTGTATGTCTTGTACTTTCCGATTGGTTATCTTGGCCATATAATGCAACACATTAGCTTTTTTCCTCATCAGTACAAATGATGTTTAGATGCTCAGTAGCCAGTCAGCTTTATTTGAAGACAGAACATCAGCATTAGAAAGACTGTCTGTCTGTTTCTTTTTCGTCTTCTCTTTCTCTAAAGAACACACTACTGTCTCCTTTTTCAGTCCAAATCCTGTAAAACTGTTCCTGAGAGCCGATCAATGCTCACACACTTCTGTTCTACAGCTAATCAATGAAAGTCCACTAATTCCACTGTTATCTGCTCTCTTCATCGGCCTCCCTCTCCTCCTCTTTATCTTATAATGTCCCCTCCTCCTTCCCCCTTTCACTCCTTCCTCCCCTTCTCGTTCCTTCTTCACCTCTTTCTCATTTTTAAAGGTTATCATTGAAGTTATTAGTGTCTTCAGCTTCTTTAATTTCAAAAGACATGTTCCTTCATTACCATGAGCTTACACACTATAGTTCATTGTACAGTTTGTTTACATACACTGTATTGCTGCTCCAAACACTCAATATAGCACCACAGGTGAATTAATCCACTGTTGAAAGTAGTCCCCAAAAATGCACTATTTCCTTCTGATTGATAAAAACTACAGTGACTAGCTGTTTTAGGAAATTAAACTGAACTTTTTAAATCATTTTTTTAAATGAAACAATACAATGCGGCTGTCCTTAAAAGATTTATGTCTTCAGTATGAACCAGTGGGCTTGTAGCAGAGTCAAAGAGCATTGAAAGACAGCCTGAAGCCATTTTCTCAAATGAACATATGTTCAAATCTGACTCTGGAGTTGCGGTTTTACACATGTCGCACACAGCAGGAGTTGTCAGCTGAGCTCCCGCCTACTTGAAATACTGCGTTTCATTTATGTGAAGGTTAGTGCCTTGGTGGAGCACACAGGAAGAGGACTCGTCTGTAATTATGACTGTTGCACTGATATCAGTACTACATGCATTTGGATGTACTCACAGTATCAACAAAAGAGAGGAAGGCGGAAAGAGTACACAGTAACTACACTCCAGACAATGACCTCCTGTATTCACACATAGGCTCAATCAGATACCACACAGACTTTGTACCAGGGAGCTGGAAGGGCAAAGTCTGTTCAATGTCTGGTCCGCCTGATTTGGATATTTGCATTCTCACGTATAACTTCTTCAGGTAAGACAGATAAGAAGTAAGTAAGTGGAGAAAGCGCATGTGTGAAAGGCACTTAACACATCATAGGTTTTGCTTTTTTCATGGGATGAAGACATGGAGCAACACCAGCCTTCCCTCAGAATCATCAACTCTAATCTACCTTTAAATAACTAGTGCTGTTCATACCATCCATAAGATTTGTGCTACAGACACATAGCAGGCGTGTGAGACTTCCCCCATAGATAACTAAATGTTTTTTAAAATGTCAACTGTTTTTATGATCAGTCTATATCTGAAACATTATCCCTTTTTTTGTTTTAATGTCGCATGCCCTCTTCAACCTCTAAATCCTCAGATTGTACTCACTAGTTTCATCCCCTCTTCCTTCATCCTACTCTTCTTCATCCCTCTCAATACAGAGGTAAAAATCATTTTTTCTCTTTAATTCTTCCTCCAATACACTGGTATTCAATCTTTTAGATATTTCAGTTTTCTTAAACACAACCTGTTGATGAGGAGTCCATTTTTCAGCAGTAAGCCTCATAAACCCTGCTGCCTCCCCTGCCATGCCGCGGCTGCCACTGCCATGCCCAAAAGCAACAGTTCAGACCTCAACACATTCAGTGAGAGCTGCTTCACCATCTGAAAGTGTGCTTTGAGCGAGTGGCAAGCCGAATCATAAATCACAGGGGTTATAATCGTTCAGAGAAATGGATAATATTTGGATAACCGACCCTAATTCACCACAGCATCAACATGAGCCAGTTCCCATCTGAAGGCTGAGCTGTTGCTTTCTTACACAACAAGGAGCAGGAGCAAAGAGCAGCAGAGTGTCACACACTGACACACCCAGACTGACATACCACCACTCACAGGACTCACATAGAACCACACACACACACACACACACACACACAGGACTGAAATAACACCTCCCATACAAGGTGGTGGTGGCAGTGTGGGTGGGGGGGACTATAGAGTCATTTACCTTTTTTGATCAGAATTATTTACTTAATATTAAAGTAAATCAGTTTATGCAGCGAAACTATGTAAACTGCCTAATACAGAATAAAACAAGCAGTTTTCAAGAACAAACAAAACTAGTGTGGTGATTGGTCTCATTCTGTCTTCGCAAGCATAATCCTGAGACAACTGAAAGGGAAAGTCTTCTGGGAATAAGCACAATTGCTGTATGTGCAAGTTTTGGAGGTAAAGTAAGGCATTAAAAATTAATTTTTTTGGGATGTACCAAAAGGTCCCACCAACTCACACAATCTTGAGTCAAAAATAAGCTCACCCATCAGTCTGGCCTTCAACCCTTTGGGATTGGGATGATAAAGAAGGTGTATACACAGAAAACACAACCAGTCGAATGATAGAATAGAAGATGCCAAAACAGATGAAAGAGATAAGTTAATGTTTACAAAAAATTTCTGAGCTGACAGAAGACAACAGACATTTATGAGATGGTTTCAAACCTGTGACATGAAGAGAACATGCAACCGTTTTTACTGTAGCTTGTCAAAGCATGTAAAGCCCCTGGAGACTTGACACAGGAGAGGAAACAACATGGCTCTATCACCCCGTAAAAACACACTGATCAAACATGCTGCTGGATTATGAGGAGACTACACACATGTACACACACAATCTGTGTTATTGTAACATGAAGGTCCTGATGGAAAACCCCAGTCTTTGTTCTCGAACCCCTGCAGTTACCATGCCTTCAGGGTGATGTCACACAGAGAAGAGAAATGAACTGGATTAACCCTACTCACCGAGTGGGTTTAACCAAACAGCGCCAAGATGAGCGGTGGTTTGCAGTGGCCAGGGTCTGACCTTCTAGTCACATGATCTCCTGGGAGCAACAAGGATTTTTTTTTTTTAATCCCCAAAATATGGTCTCTGGATCACACTTTCTGATTCACCTTGGTCCCACATGTAGTTTTGATCTTTGCACAGTTGTGATTGGACACCACAGGAGCTGAGAGGACAGATTGATGAAATGGCACATGCTGCATCATTAGCCACACTCTTCAGAAGACTCGAATGAATGTGTTGTCAACATGTCATAGATTAGGTTCTGGCACATTGCAGTTTGGCAAGTCGGCAGCAAAGTTGGCCAGTGACTTATTTTTTGACTTAGCCAGCCATTTCAAAAAAGACCTTTTATGGTTGTTGTTTCTTGTCCAGCTTTTATTTGACAGGTGATGGAAGAGATATTATGGGAAAGCAGGGAGGCAGTCTTTGTCGATGCCAGCAGTAATCTACTCTAGTTTGCCAGTGTGTAAAGAATGTAAAGAGCGTGTTATGCACTATTACATGCCTTTTCAGGTAGCACTGCTGCGTTAAAACACATCACTGAGCCACACTGTTGCTCTGGGTAACATGTTCATTCATTACCATGAACATACACACTGTCCTTTATTGTAACTCAATCCCACATGCATTGTCCTGCTACGAGAAATACTGACTAGAGCAACAAAAGTGGATTAACTCGCCACTAGATTTCCACTAGGGCATCCTCAGTCAGAACCAATGGGCTTGGAGCTGAGAGCTACAGACAGGGTAGGAAGTCAGGTTTTAGTGCTGAGTGATGGACTAACACTGTTAGCCTTATCTTTCAAATATGCTTTATAAATAAAGCGACTAATTCACTTATTTTTCGATCTATGAAGTATGAGTAACTGTAAAGAAAATCAAAAGAACAACATCATTACATTGTAGAACCTGCAGACAGGGCCGCTCTTGAATCTTTTCACACTAACAGCTTTGTCTCACTGCATTCATGAGCTCTGATTTCTCAAGACTTTTCAGATGAACTCGAAACCCACTTAATTGCTGCATTATATCAGGTCGTCACCGCTTTCATTCAAAAATTCCATCAGTTTAAGCGCCTCACTGAGCAACAGGAAACAAAAACATGTAATTTGACATTATACCACTGATGATTATATAATCAAACTAATGATGTCCATGGCGATTAGACCCTTTAATAAAACCTAGAATACAGATGGTCGCGCAGGCTTTAAATAATGACATCAGTCAAGAAAACATTACAGAGCCTTTACTGGATGCTGTGACCACAAACCACTAAAAACACAAAGTCAATGGGAATTCTGTAGGGAATACACTGGGAATACGATGATGGACAGACAGACAAACACAAATGGACAGAGCAACGGGCGAGTAAAAACGGACAGCAATTAAATTACAAGAAAACAGGCGAAGAAAATAGATTTATCTGTTTTAAGATGTAAAAAGCCAAGATACTAACATGCGTTTTGGAATTTACTAAATCCTCATGTGTCTCGTCAACATCCCACACTAACAAAATATTTCGCCTCAAACTGTGCAGCTGAAGTTTTTTTTTCTCTGCTGCTCTGAAGTTATGATGTCTGGGGCTGTTTTCTCTGACTCTGCACTGCCAGCTTGTCCAGTCTCAGATCTGTCCAAAAGAAAACTCCTGTAAATCCCCAGAGGATGAGGTCAGAGCTGTGACTTCAGGACATTTCTCATGTTTTCACTGCACATTCTTGTCAATCAGGAAAACCTCGAGGTTTGGACCGGGAGGTCACTGGTTTGAATGCTCGGGAAAATCCAGGCAGGGAGTAAATGAGACACTGTCTCCTTGACAAGGATGTTCACACAAAAGTATGATTATTTTTTTGATTGAATCTGATTCAATTATTGTACAAGTCAGAGGTCCTGGTACTTTACTGGAGTACAGTCTTTCTACTGTGGGAGACTTTGTTTCATTATATTTCAGAGGGAAAGACTGCATTACTTACTATATTTGTCTCAAGGGTGGAGATTTCATTTTCAGCACAAGATAAGAGCATTTATGATTATTTGACTGCATTACCATTTTGTCTTTTTAAGATCCTGCTGGCTTTTTAGTGTTTGGAAGGAGCTTCTGATGTACTACCAAACAATGAATGAGTTCCAGTCAGCACAGCAGGTGCAGTGGTGGTTGCTGGGGGCAGCTAACTTAACAAAGGTATACAATTATTTAAAAGGCGTCTTTTCTTCAGTTAATTTAAAACAACGAGTACAGCTGAAACCATTGTGCCCACACGTTACCATTTCTGTCACAACTTTTTTTTTTCTGGCAACTGTTTGAATCACTAGAAGATGTTTGTTGTGATTCAGACACAACAGAACCAGACCAGTTATGGGAACTTTGCTTGAGGTTAATTGACACTGACTAACACACAACGACAGACAACCACATGCTCACACCTAGGGGCAATGTAGAGTAGCCAGTTAACCTAATGTACATGTCTTTGGGATTGTGGGAGGAAGCCAGAATACCCGGAGAAAACCCACACACATGCAAACTCCACACAGAAGGGCCCAGACCAGGATTCGAACCTGGAACCCTCTTGCTATGAGGCTACAGCGCTAACCACTACACCAACTTTGTTTAGCTAAACTATGTTTTATTCAGTTGAAAATGTGCTTTAAAGCACATTTTGAACGTGTTTTTTTCCCTCTTTGCTGAAGGTGAATTTCCCCGTTGTGGGACAATAAAGGAAATCTTATCTTATATTATTAGTCCACATAGATGGGCTTAAAAATCACCAAAAAATTGCACTGATATTAAAGTAATGTTTGTATTACATGATAAGCCACAGTACTAAACCAGTAAAAAAGATAACATCGCAGGTCAGATAGTTAAAGTTCCTCTGTAAACTAAGACTCAAACACTGAGCTCTGCCTCAGAACAGATCAATTTGTCGAGCAGTAAAATACTGCAGCACCAGAAAAGTCTGCACTGTTCCACTCAGACATAACGGCAAGGGTCTTAATTAAAACTGGCCCTTCCTGGACACCATAGACAACATGACACAAGCTCCCTGATTGGCTATAGGACAAATATCTCTTCCTGTTTTGGAAGATATCAATAAGCGAGTTTAACAACCAGTGAGTTTTAATGCGATCTGTGTGTGAAGCTTCTTCATCAATAGGCCTAATGACCGGTTTTAGCCGGGCAGCCGATAATCTGCCAATGGTTAGAGCCAGGTTATCGGATCAGCATTACTCCAGGGCAGAACGCTTCAAAATCTGGTTTAAGACCCCACAGTGGGTCCCAGTTCATCTCTGCTGGGTCCAAATGCAACTAATACTATAAAATACCTTAATGTGGATAATTTACTTTTAATTGCCCTGCAGAGAACAGAAAGCTTTACCATCTTCCTCCTTTTTACTCTTGGAGTTTTACTGTTGTTAATATCTAAAACCTAAATGCATTTTTCCAGTAGTATTTCTTCTGTTTTTTCAGTATTTTTACACTTTGTACGTACTAATATAAATATACTATATATATAGTATATATATATATATATATATATATATATATATATACTATATATATATATAAAATAGGGACTTTATGATCAGATCCAAATATGTACTAAAAAAAACTATACCAAACTGTGCTAAAGACTACAACAGAAAATCTTACAAACTGAATTGTATACTTAGATTTTAGTCAAGACATAAATGCTAGTGTGGAAAATATAAGAAATGTCAATGTGGTTGAGCATTTACTCATTAAATGTAACAAATAACAGTATATGCAAATAATTTTACATCATAAAGTCACAAGTTTAAGAGGAAGAAGTTATATTTTGAGAGTTAACTAGTATATAGCAAGTATAGAAAATGGAAAATGCTTCACAAGATACCGTTTGAGTGTTCTATTTAAAAAAAAAAAAAAGAAACTTTTTTTCTTTCTGTGAAACAGAATATTTTTTATTACTTGTCTCAGACAGTCATATAAATGTAACCAGTCAATATGATTTGGGGTGAATAGCTACAGTAACCATCACATGAAACATCCGTTAGCTTATGGACATCAGTTGTCATAAACCTGTTTAAGTTTTCCCTGGAACTGGAACTGTTGTTTCACAATGATTTTAGCAACTGAAAGTGATAGATAAGTCACTAACAAAAAATATTGTTCAAGGGCTGTTGATGTCTCTGTACTTAAGAGTCTGCGTCAGATAAAAGAAAAACATTTTCAGTAAAATCCTGCTGTCAGTGAACTCAGCTCTTTCATGTGCTCTGTCTGAAGCACAAATCCTTGCTCCTGCTGCACTTGGCCCCCCCTTGACCTCTGACTCTCTGCATTCCCCCCCACACACCCCCAAGATCCCAACCTATTTACATGACCACCACCACCTCCTCACCCCCACTTCCTCCACCCCACCACCCCTCTTGATGTCCCGCTGTGGTCAACAGCGGGGAGACTGATGTCCAGTCGACTGACATCTGACTGGCCGTTACCAGCTTGGTCACAAGGGACTCATCTATCTCTCTGTCCTCCAGCATCCCCCTCCCTCCCTGTTTCCCTCTCCCTGTCTCTCTCTCTAATGCTAATGCAGCTGTTTATAACTGCCAGATTGACTTTCTCCTGCCACTGTATGTAAATACAATCTTCTCTGATCAATGGCCTGAGAGGTGACACGACACTGACCACAAGCACGCACACACTCAGATACACACAGAAGTGCACGAACAAAGTAAACACAAACATTCCCTCCATGCACACAAAATCACAGAGCCAGTACAGAGTTTTCTGGAGGTTCACCAAAAAATTTAATACCTACCAAATGTGAAAATATGGAGAAGAACCCGTAGGGAAAATATGGCCAAGACTTGAGGATTTTTCTATGCTGTTTTTCTTTATTTGAGAGCAATATGTAATAATAATGTCTGATGATATAATTGATTAAATTAGTCACCTGGATATGTAAAATATATGGCAAATGGATAAAGGGATTATCTATTAAAACATTATCATAGCAAAATGTTTCTTGACAGACTGCAATCACGTTCACATAAATCTCATAAACATGCTTATAAATTGAATTTCACAGGACAGTGAATTCAAGGCTGTTTAGTACTTAATGCCAAGAAATTTACCTGCCTGCTTTCACAGAGTTAAAAAAAAAACATAAATCAATAAATAGAAATTAAAATGTTTCAGGTTTGCTTGTTTCTCAGTGAAATCTGGGCTAAAGCGAGTGCAACTTTAGCATGGTATGTTAAAAGTTCCATATGACTTATTACTAGTTGCGATGTGATGACCATTATTTTGAAAGTAAAACATCATCATATACACACACCCGTCACCCTCCTAACACGGGTTCCACTTGTACAAGTGAACAAAGCTGTGAGGCACTTAGGACGTGAGCTAACATCAGAATATGCACCACAGCGACCTTCACACCTCTCTTACCTCCCACAGGTGTCTCGTGTTTCTGACGACTCCAGACTGCAGTTTGTCCAGCAGCAGAGGGACTCCCTGAAACGGGCCTATCCAAGTTCCTTGAGGGATCCTCTGAGCCGCACAGATCCCATAACCCAGACCGGGAACTGTACTGGTGCACAGACACACCTGCACACACAACATGGAACAGGCATTTCCATTTACACATTTCATATGTCGTCGGGCTGGGCAACTGGGAGGCCCCTCCACACTCTACCGCAATGTAATCATGCAATAGCCTCAAAAAGGCTAAATACCAACACAAGGGTGTGTGTCCGTCGTGCATAAGCATTTTTCTCTGGTGGAACAGCACTGCAGGGTGCTGAGGAGCACTGGGATGAAGTGCTGATGAAATATGTGGACACACGCCCTAAAGACTACAACAAAACCAAATTGAATTGCTACTCTGAGTACTTCTCACTGGTGGCTGTGACAAACAGTGATCAGAGCTGGTACTGCACGCACTGTGTGTCCTCTGGACAGCTGAGGCTCAAGGTATCGTTCAGCTTCATTGCATCCTTCGGGAGCTCCTCACCTCACCAACAGCACTGTCTTCTCTCCTTTTTCTACAGACCCAAACCAACCAGCTGAACTAATGGCACACAGCTGCTCTAAAGTGTTTTTCCTTCAGTTTCATATCCATGCTTTGTTGAACATGTCATATAATTTTTCTTTACTTTGTCCATAGAAAAAATGCAGAAAATATACTTTTACAAAGACTCATATGAAGATATTCTTTCAATGTTAGATAACTGCAGCCAACAGCTGGTGAGCTGCAGAACATCTGGCTGAAGTGTGTAACAGAAAAGACTATCTGTGTTTATTACCGACTTACTTCTGACTTTTATTAAAAAGTATTAACAGCAAAATGTACTTTAACTATTGAAGTAAACGTACTTAAGAGAAAGAAAGAAAAGAAAGTATTATTATAGACAGTATATCGAAATGTACATAAAAAAGAGGTTTATTTACTTACTTGAAACAAAAATAATTTTTTGGTAATGACAAATCCATTGCTATAATTAATACAGAAGTTTTTATTGAAACGTAATGTTGACTGACTTCAAACAGCTTAATTTTATTTCACTGTTCTCTGAAAATTGTTCTCTGATGTTGTAAAATACACAACATCTAACAAAACCTCCTCAAAACTTTGTAAAATAAAATAGTCAGGCAACCACACAGGAAGTCTTACTTCTCTGGGCAGATCTCTGAGCCAATCAGGGATGTCAGGCAATGTGACGGGTGCTGCTGTGCTGCTGGTCCCGACGAGTCGACGCAGGGAGTGAAGAGGGCCATGCATGGGACACTCGCCGTTCCTGTTGTCTGCACACATGTCACAGCCTGGAGACAGAAGGGCAGCGTTTACCAATTATTACCTTTTAGAACAAGGAAACAAACAATGTAGTATTATTATTATAACGGAGTATTACTTGACCAACAGGGTTTAAAAGCACAACCTTTATTTTAAAAAAACATAATTTCTTAAAATCTAAAGCAAAACTTTTGACATAAAATGCTGTGATTGCGTTGTGATTTCATGTTTTAAGATACTTGCAATGTTGTTTTATTTCAGGCCAAGTGTGTCTTTTTCATTTACTGCAAGTGTCTTTACTATACATGTCTGTCTTTAATGCAGCAGTTCTCTCTTTTCATGATGACTTGAGAAATTAAAAACAGCTCTTTTAAACTTTTAATGACCTACAGACACCTCAAGTTCATCTTGTAAATGAAAATGGAACTATTGAAAAAAAAAACACTCAACATTTTGTGTTATTTACCTTTATGGAATGAGCTGCAGCTCTGTCAGATGAAGTCAATTGAGCTGTTTATTAGTGAGTGAAATTAGTGAAATTCAAATGGTGATTTCCACATTTTCAAGACCAGTCTGTCCTTTGATTGCATAAACTAACCTTTCAACAAGGTAAAACACTGAAACTGATGAAAAAAAGGAAGTAGGAGGATCATGGTATCAATGTGTTTAAAATTGTCCTAAAAAAGTCCAGATGAGGAAAAAATCCTCCCTGCTCTCTGTTTTTCCAGGTTAAATGTGGCGAGCAGTATATTGCTGGGAATTAGCGAGTATCAACATTTACTCAGAGATGCAGTCTGACAGTAATGGATGTTAATTGACTGTAGCAACATAATGAGAGATTATTATCAGGACACAAAACTCCCACAGAGCCACACCGAGCAGAGAGGCAGAGAGAAACAGGATGTTAATGTTGTTTTTATTCTGTTTTTCCCAAATTAAATATCCGCCATTTGAGAGTGGCAGCTACTTTTACACTATGATTGATTGAAGTGAATTAAAACATATTATGGTCATTTATAAACCACAAAATTTAGCACAGGTTCATGGTTGAGCAAATAGGAAAATTTCTACAGGAATTTTACGTGATCCTGGACTGTATTAAACTGATATAAACAAAAACATAATTTTTATTTCAGTTTAGGGTTAGACATACTGGAACTTGTACTGTGCCTATGTTGTTCAGCAAGAAATACCAGGAAGCAGCTCTCCCTAAAACCACAGTCAAGTCGTTAAAGATACACTATTAAAGACACTGTATAGACTCATACAAAAATAATCCCTCTCAATCATCATTTATGACCCACTAAAAAAATGTATCTACAGAGCCGCTGCCCTCTGCCCATGTCTTTTCATTTGCTCATTGTTTTGTTGTGTTTGGCATGTGTCTGGGCATAAAGTGGTTCTGAAGAACGATAGTTGACGGTGTCTCATTTCTAGGTCAGATGGTGGCTTTCTGAAAACCTGGGAATGAGACTCAACAATTAGCTATTTTTCTTCAGTATCATTTAGCAGTGTAGGCCAAAAAAAGTCAGGTATATATTTGAGGTATTTGTACTTTACTTGAGTCCCTGTTTTTAATGCTACTTGTACTCAACTGCATCTCAGAGGGAAATTATACACCATCTCACAATTTATACAATTACAGCTGAAATGATTAATTTAAGATGAACAGAAAAATTCATTGGCAACTATTGTGATAATTGTAAAAAAAACATTTCATGGTTCAACTTCTGTTATGTGAAGATTTTCTTTTCTTTTCTTTTTACATTATTTTGACAATCTTAATTTATTCCTAATAAATTAAGGTGTTGGACTGTTGGAACAAAACAAACACTGTGAAGTGGTCACTTTGGGATCTGGGTAATTCTGAAGGTATTTTTCACTATTTTCTGAGTTTTTACAAACCAAAAAATAAATAAATCAATGAAAGGAGAAAATAATCAGCAGCAGAATGCCTCCCCTACAGCCCATGATGAAAATAATCATTAATTATGAACAGAAAGCGAGATGTTGATTCTCAAGGGGTTTATCTAATTCAATTTTGAATTGAATAAATAAGTTAGTTGCAGTCCTAAACCAAATGAGCTCAGGCTAAACAAACTACAACAGTAAAATTCTGCTTTTTAATTATTTACATCCTGAGTTCAAATAAATAAATGACCACACTGAAAGTTTCTTGTTTTGACTGTAACACACTCTAATGTGTCTCTTTTTTTAACTTTTATATTTAAAAAACTACACACTCTTATCAAATGAATCACGTCTTTCTGAGCTACATCATCTCTCACACAGAGAATAATTACATCTAGTTTTCAGATCGGAATGTCTCTCTACGTTTTCACTCTACACTCTCTGTATGAATCTAGTTTGCACTAAAACTCATAGAGAGAACTGCCATAGATGAGCTGTGATCGTCCACCCTCTGCGAGGCTTCATTATAAAGTTCACAGTGCGGAGAGACAACAGGGAGACAGAAGAGATGATGACGTGAAAACTCAGCGGGCGAGCTGCTGATCTGCTGTTGAATTCAACTCTATGAAGTTCAATTTATGTGTTTTTTTGTTGAGAACAACATTGGAGCTCTGAGCTGATCCACTGCTACTAACCCTGATAAAAAACTACACACAGATGGACTCCTTTTGGCTTGTATTTATGTTTTTACCCTTTAAAAAAATAAGTCCTAATTTAAACCATGAGTTCACGGGTTTAAAATGGTTTTATTTAGCCATTTCTTGCACAGCTGCTTGTGTTTAGGCAACAATAACGACATGTGACAATTTCTTGTTAACTGTTGGATAATCCTAAGCCTGAAATAAAAACCTCAAGTTTTGATGTTCTGTAGGTACTGAAACATAAGTGCTGTTGAAGACAATGAACTCAAGTAAATGAAATAAAAAACCAACAACAAAGAAAATAATCAGAATTTCACTATTACTATAGTAGTCCTACCACTATTAATCTCAGTGCTTCTGCCACTACTTCTAGTGCCCTGGTGGAATAACATATTTTCCACATATGTTTTTACTGACTCAAAAACATTGTAGATTCAAACACAACCTGGATTTTGTTTTATATGCTGTATGGTCATATATACAGAATATTTTCTACTGCTAGTGCTACTTCTAATATTAGTTATTTATTTATTATCAGTACAAGGAACAATTATAATGTCATGCATAATGTGCATGGCATTCTGTTAAATATGTGACTGTGTGATGAGTTGACATGTGCTTTTTGTAATGGCAAATGATGACTAATACTAATGACAAAGTTAGAGTAACACGCTGCAGTCAGAGTGCTGTCTTTTCTTTAGTAAACCTATTTTCTCTTCCCCTTCTCTTTTCTACTCTTCCTCTCTTTCAGACTGATGAACTGGCTGTGAACTTGTTATGGCGTGCTCTCTTCGCTGCCCATCATTCAAACTCAGTATTCTGTTACATCCATCGCCAGTGTTTAGACAGCTCCGCTCTGCCTCTGATCTCAGAGCGCCGGCCGCCGTTTCCAGTGAAAATGTCTGCAGGCACTTCATACTTTTGTTCCCACACAATTAGGAATTTTTTGTAATTTTAGCTTCATAAATACCCTGATTTCAAAATTTCTATCTTTTGAAACACACCTGTATCATCTGACTTATAAACATAGAGAGGGGTACATAGCAAAGCTGCACACTAAACAAACCTCTACCAAGCATTTTAACTTCTTTCCGCTCCTAATTTTGATTTTATGGCTCAATCTTATTGTTTCAAATGGCAGCAAGCAAATTCTGACAAACCAGGTGTACGCTACCTGCTCAGCACCAAACAGCCAACAGACACAGTTAAAATGGAACATCTAGCAGCTAAAAAGCCAGATATTTTTCTCAGGAGCTGGTGGAGACCAAACCAGAGCTAAAAGGAGAGCGAAAAATGGACATAGCTTCATCACACTGACATAAGCAACACTACACAGATCATATTTCTCAGTGTCTGCTTGATGAGGTTTTACACAGCTGCTTGCTAACATGTAACGCTATAGGCTATAAATCTATGTATTTTTGTTTTGCATCCTACTAGACAGAAATCAAGTAAGCCAAAAAATCTGAATAAAAACAAACCAAAAAAAAAAAAGTGAATTCTCATGTCTACAATGTAATTAGATCAAAAAGAGCACATAGTAGACCCCCCAAGAATGTGAACTATTTAAGACCTTTGCTGTGTACCAGTTGCAGGAGGTATATATTTACAGTGTAGCTTAGTTAGCTTAGCTTAATTTAACGTGAAAATTGTTTGGAGCTTTTTCTTGAGAAGGACGGACAGATGATTGACATGATGACATACATTTGTCAGCTGTTTAGCCCTGATGTTTGTGTAGCTTTTCCTTTAATATCTCTCAATGTATGGTACCACTGTGGATGACATTAGGGTTTTTGGGTTTTTTTACAATATCTGTATCAATGTTGAAATGGTGTGAATGCATGGCCCACATATCAAATGTTGACATGCTGAGTGTGAATGCATACATGTAAATTACAATATAATATACAATATAATTTATAGGTCTGTGTGTGTAAATGTTCACAGTATGAAGAGTATGTGCAATTATATGTGCAACATGTGCAAACTTATATACAGCATAACAAAGGATTTTATCAATATAACATTGCTCTAACCAATCAGTGTGATGTATCTGTTCCATGGACTTTTTCAGTCAAGTTGGACCTCATAGTGGTTGTCAGGAGCAGTTAACATTTGTCATGTTGGTTGAAGAAAATATATGTTAACAAAAGAGTTGTTATTCCTGTAAGTTGACTTACACCAGCCTGCACAGCTTCACAGATTTCATCCACATGCCATTTTTCTGGCTCTTATACAGGAAGATGATGTCCCCGTTTTTGTTCCTCCCTACAAAGACCTGTTTGTCTCAGTTGTTTTATCAACCAGGAATTCAGCTGTTAATGTGCTCAACACTGAAACTATTTGAATAAATAACAATAATACTAAAAACTACAATAATGATAAGAGGTTCACAAATTGGTTTAGAGGAACCTAACCGATTATGTCTT
The DNA here is from genome assembly GCF_020382885.2 of Scatophagus argus. Taxonomy (NCBI): domain Eukaryota; kingdom Metazoa; phylum Chordata; class Actinopteri; family Scatophagidae; genus Scatophagus; species Scatophagus argus. The sequence goes on along the minus strand of NC_058496.1, from coordinate 22,392,097 downwards.
TCCCAGTGAGAGGGTTACAAGAACTGCAGGTGCAGCAGAACGGTTGACATTCAAACCTCAAAATAAACATAAAAAACAACTTGTTCTGTCAGCCTTGTGGTGCTGGTAACAACGGAACTCATAAAAGTAGTAAAATATGGTGATGGAATATCACTATGCTGGACTGGAGTCCCAGAATGTGCAGGAGTTATAGATATTTACTGTTTCTGGACTCGTGTCAGGGGCCCTCTATGTCTGTCTGTGTGTGTGTGTGTGTATGTGTGTATGTGTGTATGTGTGTGTATGTGTGTGTGAGAGAGAGAGGAGTGATGAGCAGGGATTAAAGTGGGACAGCAGCATGAACATGTCAAACATGGCTTCATTAACGCACATTAAACATGGACATTTATTAGACACAACGGCTGGAAACTAACAACCAGCTGTGCGTGCGCGAGTGTGTGTGTGTGTGTGTGTGCTCAACCGGCTTTATGAAATTACAATAAAACTGCCAGCTGACATTTAGTCCAGATGTAAATTCTAAGAATTGATCTGTGTTTTTTTGTATCCAAGTAAAACACATCCCAGCTGTCAGACACAGTATTTTCCAGTCATATGTTTTATTTCCCTATCAGAACTAAATAGAATTTTATTTTATCAAACATAATAGTCCAAATGCTTTATGTACGTCTCCAGTTTTGCTCAGTGACAGTAGATCTGATACACTAGTCACAAAGTCTACATGATTTTGATTATGTTTGAATTTTCCTTTCCCTTGAAAAAAAATCAACAGGACGAAACTATGACAGTGGATGGAGTGGATTCATTTTGAAGTTACTGTGTTGGTTTTTCTTGGGGGAAAGGCATAGATACACAAGGACATAATGATATATTTTTCTCCTAATTATCAGAGTTAGGAATGAAGCATAATATATTGGGAGTACTGGGAATTCACCAAAGAGATGTGTAATACTGAATCAACCTTTCAAAAGGAAATTTTACACTTTTATTCATTGTTTATACAATTCAAAATATAATAATTAACATTCCCACATTTTTGTTGCATATTTTTTAGGTTGCGTAGTCCAAAGTGTTTCAACAATGTTCAAACCCAGATAAATCCCAGATAAATAATTTTGTTAATGGTGTGTCTCATTTGTCACCTTTGACTACAACTTCTGCGAGTCAGAGAGTGAACATGAAAGTTGGCAAATGCAACTTAAAGTCATGTGATTAAAACTTTAAACCATCATCTGTGAACATTTATACCTGAGTCATGTCATCTACATTTTTTTACAACGCAATAGTGGTTGTTTAGCAGTGAAGACAACAACTCCCATGATTCCACGCGACTTACTTTTTTGTTTTTTGTTTTGTTTTCACTGAGGGACCCCTACTGGCAGAAAGCGTTAAACTGTTTCATTCAATTGTTATAGTCTAAGTTTTTGTCTGTAGTCAAGTGAATTTTATTTATTTATGTGAATATGTAAATCCTGCTCAGGTCAATAACCAACCAACCCCCCAGATTTACAGAACTGAGCTTATTGAAAAACATGTAAACTCTGTAATGGAAAGGCATGTGTTGATGCTACAATTAAACAAGAAAGAAATATGTGCAAGAATCCATTCACCCAAATAATGTATATCATCAAATATTCTATTAGTAGTAGTAGTAGTATTATAAAATTATCAACAACAGCAACAACAATAATAATTAAAATAATAATAATAATAATGCTGTTATCATTATTATTGGTGTAATTAATAATCGAGATCCGAAGCTGACACATGAGAGTGTGTGACTGCTTTATCTACACCCCCCCAACACCCGCGCGTGAGCGCGCACACACACATACACATGCACACCCCAGAGACCTCAATACGGCCGTGTTGGGATGATAAATAGCGGCCCTGTGGCCGATGGATCGATCCCCCTCCTCTCTCTCTCTCTCTCTCTCTCTCTCTCTCTCTCTCTCTCTCTCTCTCTCTCCTCCACAAACACAAAACTATATACGGCAATTAATTCCTGCTTGTCCCTCCATCCCTCATCGGCCCTGCCGGCGCGTATCGACGCAGATTACTGCTGATGGTCCGTTTTATCACCGCAGCGAGGAAAGCTCATAGACACACACACACACACATACACACACAAACACACACAAACACACACATAACGTCATTGGTGTTTAGGATCGCTGCCATAACGCCTAAAAGCAAAAACAGCGACAGTCACCTATATGATAAACTCTGAAGTTACGATGTCACGACCCTTTAATACAGCATTATTAATCGAACACTACCGGAGCATTCTTATACGATGCCGCTGTGGCAGGACAAAAACAAACAAATCTGACTACAACCTGTTTTTTTAAAATACGTTTTATAACCCCATAATATTATGATGTTATCGAGATTAAACGCTCTATCATTAAATTTGAATAGAAATGTTACAGATATGGCCCTATTATAGGAAACAATAAGATATACCATCAGGGTAAAAAAAACGTGTAACACAATCCAATGTGAACTCGTAAATAAATCGTAAATATATTGACTGTAACAACCAACACAGCACTTATATTTGATTAAACATACCTAAAGTTCAACAAAGTCCAGTTATACCATGAGCATATTTAAATAAAATCGTATTTAGAAAATAAACATAATAAATTTCCTCAATATCCAAAGACACAAGAAACACTACGGAAACATTCTATTAAAACATTACAAAACAGTAATTAGACCTCTTAAAATCACGTGAACAAAAATCATCAAGTGGTCTGTGGCAGGGATTTTATGCTGAGGCCTTAAAGTGCCGAGAGGTTTCCTTTTCAAACACCAGTTATACTGGAGATGCTCCGTGGACAACAGGATGGCCTCATCAACATGAGAAAGAAATAAATATTAGTCTATGGGGTGTTGACCGAGTTAAGCTAAAAGAAACAGGAAAATAACAGAGGTTTTCTGGGCGGGAGAGGTCGGATGGCTGACGAAAACAAGCATCCAGAGCACAAAATAACCAGCTTAAAAACAGTTCAAATTAACAGACTGCTCGCTTTGATCTCCACGTGCACAGCTGGACGTCGAGCGGCGGTCGGTGACGTCGCTCACACCGGGAGAGCGTTTGGAGTGCGCGAAGACTGCAACAGGACACTCTGACGTTACGGATGACGCGCACCTCCAAATCAGTTTGAGTATGTTTGGATCAAGACTGTGGAGTGTGTGTCTTTGTAAGCATTTGTGCGTGTGTGTGTGTGCGCGCGCGCTTTTACGCATGGCGGCGCCCTGTCAATATCCTGTCCACACACACACACACGCACGCACACACACACGCACAATAGATGTAAAAGTAATAAAGGAATCAGTTTACTCGAAATAAAAATGTGTTTTTTAAAAATGTGTGTTTTTATTTTGCTGCGGGTTTAAAAATGCGTGAAAGTAAAGAGTAAGGAGCTGCTAAAATAATAATTTACCACCTATTTTAGAAGATTCTAAAAGAGGACAAAAGTACGAAAATAAACTCTCCAGGCTGTTTAAACGCTTCGGAGGAGCCGTTTGATTTGCTTCCCCGTCCTGAGGAAACCGTTCCTGAAATAGAACTGATATACAATTAATCGATCGTTTTGATTGGAGTTTGGGTGAGATGACTCTTTGAAGAGCTCATAAAAAACGGAAAACAACCGAGTGATGGCAGGCAGGTGTAAGCCCCTTTCTTATTTCCATAAAATGTGAATGAGGTTTGATTAATATTAAGTGCTGTGAGCTGCAGGCCTACCGCTAGTGCTGATGAACCCCGGCCAGCCTGCTGACCTTTGACCTCTGACCCCACGCAGCTCCTACAGCCCACCCTGCCGCTGTCAAACCAACTGTAACACCTGACGAACAGTCGAACAAAACCACTGTCAGAGAGCCTTTTAAGTTCCTTTGTGCAGTTCCTCATTAACCTGATTCTAACGACTGAATAAATCTCACAGTTGCAATTTAAAGTGACTTCGATTTAAAACTTTTTTTTATGACAAATTAGCTCTTATGTGGGACCAATCTACTTAAATTATTATTCATTTTTACTAATTTTAGCGAATGTTAAGGCCTGACATATTTTGTTGAGCTTCGATTTGATAGTCTATGCATCAATAACATACTGAAATTTTGAAATATTTAGAAATGCAGCCAAACAAGAAAAAAAAAATATATATAAGGATGTTGTTTAAATTAACAGTTACATAGAGCTCTATATGACAAAAGTTTGAAAATAATTGGAAATTTTCTTATGATATTAAAAATTTGATAATGTCATAAGTGTTAAATTTCATTTGAATAAAAAAAGTCAAGTCATCAGACAGGGAGTTTTTGCAGAGACATTAAAGAATTATGGTAGAAAAAGGCAGCAGTAATCATCAAATTGCTGTAAAGTTCCTAATAATGGTAAGAACACCGAAACTCACTTGTGATATATACAAAAATTCACCTCTGACCACTGAAGACACAGTGAATGTATGTAAAATTGTAGGAATATTCTCAGAAAACTATAAGAGGAATAAAAGACATCACTGAGCTTCACAGACACCATCTATGATCCAATTAGAATATCATCTGGATATTACATTCATCGAACTGTGTGTGTGTGTGTGTGTATCCATTTTTGCTTTCCACATACTGTTTGGATTGCGAGGGACCGCTCTCTCCTTTCATTTACTGACGCCTTTCCACTGTCTAACTTAAATTCAAACACTCAAAATCACTGTAAGTAAACTCCAGTGGCAGTGACAAGTCTGAGTGCGTGTGTGTGTGTGTGTACGTACGGTTGTTGACCTCTCCGGTATGGTTGCTCACTGGGATGATCTCCATCCTCTGCTGTCCGTACAGGTAGTAGTCCAGCTCCTCCGACGTCAGTTTGAACCTGCCTGCCGCTCCTTTGCTGCCCTCCTCGACTCCTCCGCCGCTGTTGCTCTTCACGCTGGACGACACCACGCCGACCCCACCACAGCTCTGCTCTTTGGCCTGATGGAGCAGCCCTGCTGCTGGGTTGTGACCCTGTTGGTTCTCTGGGGGGACAACCACCACCAGGTCTCCTCCTCCTCCAGGTCCTCCTCCTGGGCCTCCAGGCCCGGCACATACTGGGGCCAATGCCTGCCCAAACAGTGCGATCTGCTGGGGCACAGGCAGCTGGGAGATCCCTGCTGAGGTGGAGATGGAGATGGAGGAGGATGGGGTGAGTGCTGCTGCTGCTGCCGCTGCCGAAGAAGTTGAGGAGGAAGATGCAGAAGAAGAAGAAGAGGAGGGGGTGCAGTTTGTGGGGGCCAGGAGGTGGCCATGCAGACGGGATGGACGCAGGCTGTCCACGGAGATGGAGAGGCGTTCGGGTTGAGGAGGCGGTGGGACCAGAGGAGCCTTCAACTGTGCCTGAGGGAAGAGCTGCTGCCAGTGCTGCAGGTAGGACGGGTCCACCTTCAAGAAGGCCGAGCCGCTCGGGTCACCTGGCTTCAGCATGGCTGATCTCCCGCTGCTGGGAGGAGAGATCGGAGACGATGGAGTGTCGATCATCAGTGTCAAAACACACACAGAGGTCAGGGCGGTGTGAACACATGTACGGAACACACCGAGGGTCCAGTCTGTTCACTGTATTTTTGATTTATATTTCAGGGAGCCAAACCCACACACAAGACCCACAACAACTGCACCAAATTCACTACAAACATGTGGGAGGCAGGAAACTTACAATCTAGATGCCAAGTCACATTTAAGACATTTTGTTTTACTACTTTAGATTTACATGTCAGAGATGTGTCACACTTAAAGGACAAACAGTTCAAACATGCCAGTGAATTCCCACATTTAAAAATAGCCTTTCAGGAATTTTACTGAGACCAAAACTCAAAAACTAAGCTTATTTCAAAGTGTATTTGCACTAAATTACCTCTAAAGGTGTGAAACTCAAGCTGAGCACATATCGAACGCAGATTTCAGCCTCATCACTCACGTTAAAGCCTCATTTCTCAGTGCTCAGCTGAGCAAGATCACACCTGATCAGAACCAGATTTACTATTTTTTACCTCCCAGTTTACACTTTAGGTGTCAACGCAGAACAAGGTGGCGTGTTGCTTTATCTTGACTCATATGTTGCTTGTGATAAATTTCCATGAACATGAATGATTTAACCTCATCCTGCACATTACATTCACATTTTCCTGATCATGTTTTAGAGTTTTGTTGGATTATAAAAAAATTCAAGTCCTAAAAAATATTTACCATACGTCGAACTGTTTTTACTATTTCAAATTAAATCTACGCTAAAGTCTGAAATGAAGCATATCCATTTTATAAATCTACGTCTTTAAAATGATAATTTAGTTTTTATCATAATTACTTTTTATCTATACTGTTATTTCTTTATCTATTTCAATTTACTAATTTCAGGCTTAAAGCTTAATTTAAAGATAAAATTAGATATAGACATTGTACTTTGAATTTAGATTTGGGGTAACAGTTAAAAATAAGAGAGTCAGAAGCTCATCATCTAACAGTAAGTTTATGTTTCATGTGTTTCAGCTGATCCTGATCAGTTTATTCAGTCTGACGTGCTTTACTGTTTCAGCCTGGAGGATTTCTCTGATGTTTTTAAAGAAAATACAGATTTTTTTCTGCAAAGAAAGTTGAACCTCAACTTTCATGAAACTCTGTTTAAATACTAAATTGTAATAGTTTTGTGATTAGTCAAATATGTAGTCTAAAATGAGTTAAAGAGAGACCATGTGGTTGTTTCTGATCTCAGTAAATAAATCTACGGGTGTGCGCTATTATTTCTTCAAAAGAGGTTAATTGTAAAAGATTTAAGGTCTCCAACATTAACACATTTTCAGAAAACAGATGCTTTCAACCTCATCATCTTACAACTGAGTCTATTTGCTTGAATTTCACGTCCTAAAGTATGTTTATTCTATTTTCCCTACTCATCCTCTCTAAAAGATGAGACGGAAAAATGTTTCAGGATTTCTGAGACATAAATGTGTATAAATGCTGAAGGCAATAAAATAGTGATTAAAAACTGACTTCAGCCAGTTTGACCTCCGCTTCAGCCCTGTTCTGCTCCGCTGTCTCCGATGGTTGTTTTTGAGCGGATTTTACGCACGCCAAGCGCAAGAAACGCAGCTCATAAAAGCAATAAAACTGCTACCGAAGATTCGGCCACGCTTCTGGTTAGTTAAAAAAAGTTTCATCAGAATATATAAACATGTCCGGTTAAGTCCAGTTAGGTCGGCGGTCCGGCGCGCTATCCGTGGCCGAACAGAGGCAGCGGTCGACGCAGAGAAAAGCGTGAACGGTCCGCGGGGTTTTCCCTGAGTTTCTCTGAGTGTTACGTTTTTCTTTCTTTCTTTTTAAAGTGGAAGTTGTTGAAGGGCAGAAGAGGCTTACTGCTGTCAAAATGTGTACGGGTGCTCCTGAGCGCTGATTTCCTGGCAGCGGTGGAAGGTTTGTCCCTCCTCCGAGCAGCGGTGAACCATCGAGGGGAGCCGGGACAGTTCGCTGCGTCCTGCGAGCCTCCGGAGCCAAAACTACCGGAGCAGCTGCTGAGCGAGCCTCCCGCCCTCTCTCTCTGTCTCTCTCCCTCCCTCTCCCCACCCCCCACCCCCCCATTCACTTGCCCTCTCCCCTCCCTTCTCTCTCCCTTATCTCTTGTAGTCTCTCTCTAATTCACACGTATTATTTCTCTCAGTCTCGTTCTCTACACTCTCAGTCCATCTTCAAACGTTGTCTCTTTTTAGTCTGTCAGCGTTGGCTTTTCTGTTTCTCCGTCCTCTCTTCTTTTTCTCCAAATTCAGTTCGGTTCAATTCAAATGATATTTACTGACACTAAGTACAGATGTTCATATGATCAGAGATGATCAGAATAACCTAAGCTCCGTGTAAAACTATGTGCGTCTCATTGTAGTGACTAACTCACATGTAAAAAGAAGCTCATGTTTGGTTTGCTCAAGTGTAGGTCACAAAAAATGGCATGGTCAGAGCAAAAATGGTCATATTAAAAGAAACCATCAATAACTGATGGCAAGAGACTAAATGTCAATGAAATCTAGTAATCTAATCAGTTTTATTTAACCAACAATACACCCAATCTCGTTCTAATCTAAAGTCCATATTACATGATTGTTTTGTCGCTTGAGCTGGTCATTGTGTCATTTTAGACCCAGATTGGACCCTGACCTATCACAGCTTGCCATCTTTCACAACTTTCACAAAGACAATGCGAGTCCAGAATGAACACTATTCCACCCAAACAACATGACTCCTGTCTGCTATGTGTTCACTCTGCTGCTGCTGGTCAGTGTCACTGAAAATCTTGTTGAAGTTGTTGACTAAACAAATTTTACATTAGTCTTTTTGTCTGTGTTTGTTGTCTTCCACTATACACTAATCAGTTACAACATTAACACCACTAACAGGTGAAGGGAATAACATCAATCATCTGTTTATAGTGCAATGTTCTGTGGGGAAACCTTAGATTCTGGCAATCATGCGGTTGTTCTTTGACACACAGCACCCACAGCAAAGGCTCTTCCTGTCAGCGGCAGCCTCTCCCAGCTGGACTATGTACCCCATCACATTTCAAAAACAGCTCAGGAACGTCTCAAGGGCCACAACAACAGCCTGCAGATGCCCCAAATCCCAACCTGCTCAAGAATCTATGAGATGCACCGGAATAAGCCAAATCCATCCTCCCGCCCCAGGAGGGTGGGGCCTCCAATGACCACAAAATACCCCCAGAGGGCCTGTGTCCTCCTTCCCCTGACAGGGGGTACCCACAAAAGCAGGTGATTTTATTTTTGTGGGTCATCAGTGTACAATACATGAGACAGAATCAACAACTGTCTCTTCCAATACTCATTCCGTAGCTGGTTAGCTGGTTTATAACTGTACCTGTCCGTTAGCTAGCCCAGTAGCTTAGTCGCTAACTGGACAAGTTCCTCCAGTTATTTGTCTCATCAACTCCTGGCTGTGTGTAAACCCTGTCTCTGTAGTAGAGCGGTTTGTTTTCAGAGATGACAGAGTTACATCAACAGGATGGTGACACACAGCTAGCATGTTAGGGATGTACGATATTGAATTTTTTGCCAATATCTGGCATGCCAATATTTTCTGACTTATTTATGTCAATGCAGATACAGATAGATGTACAGATCTTTTCCCAGCTAATACCAAATATCACCAAATACCTAAAATTCACACTAAACATTAGTATTTGATTAAATGTATTTACTTTCAACCACTATTGCAGTAAAATGAAAAGATTTTGGTACAGAGTTTCACTTTTTCAAATGCAGATTTGAGCCTGAAGAGGTGACCATAACAACATCACTTTACTTTTACTTAGACAAGACAGGTGTCACCGTGATGGCCACAAGAGGTCTCTCCTCAGGACAAAGTAAGTTCCTCTGAGGTCCGCCTAACTAACTTGTAGTGGTTGTGGGTGTCAGCTGAATTCTCTTCTTCTTTCTGTTCATTCATCTTCTGAAGAACTTTGAACCTGTTTGTCAGTGTTGCAACTAAGATTATCATTACAACATTTATTATTATTACTGGTCTTGTAGGTGGTCGTCCTGCTGTCAGCTCACCTCAGCTTCTTTATCACTTTAATTCAGTGTGTGTGTGTGTGTGTGTGTAGATAAGACAGATTACAGCCGAGCTCATTGTGTTTCTGGGTCTGAGTTGTTATCCATGACCCTGAGCTTTTCCCACCCGTCTGCTGCTCACGCGGGCGTGCGCATGCACACACACACACACACACAGCACAAAACATGTAAAGCATACAGTACGTGTGTGTGTACATCAGTCATTGTAAGCTGTTGTGGATAAGAACATCAGCTAAATGCCTGAAAACTTAAATGTGTGTGTGTGTATTGTTATGACTGGCGTCGCCCTGACAGGCCCCATTTGTCATCCTCAGGACCTCTGGTGGATTGATAACGAACAAAAACACAAACATAAGCGTCTGAAAATGAACTCTTGTCGGCTTAAAGCGACTTTTTCAGTGCATAGGAATGTGGAGCAACAACATGGCGTCTGATTGGCTGAAGCACAAGTTCAGGGTCGACAGTAGCCAGCAGGGAATCACAGGGTTGGGAGTTTGAATCCCAGCTTCTCCAGCAGGTAATTTAAGCTTTATGTTTTAATCTAAAAGACTGTGGGTTAGTTTGATGTTACTCTAAAGTTTACTGTGAAGATTTTTTAAAGGTATTGTAAAATTTTAAAGCATTTTTACTTTACATGGAACTCGGCTGTTATGATGGTTGATTTTTTTCCTTTGTGCCACACTGCTTTTTTCTTTACTTAGTTTCTTTACTTACTTTACTTACTTTACTTACTTTACGTTACTTATTTTGCACACACTGTACATTCATTTGTGTGTTTACATGCATCTATATCTATATCTATATATATAGATATAGATATATACATATACATATATATGTGTGTGTATATATACACACACACACAGAGGGCACTAATACTGATTTTTATTCTACAGTCCTGTACTGTGCAATGACCATAAGCCTTACAAAGTCAGTGTCAGAAGATGATTTTTAGGAAAAACTGTTGACATTAAAAGAAGTGGAATGGACTCTCAGTTCACTTACACATATTTAGATATTTTCTTAGTCATTTTAATGTTTTTTAGCTGTTTTACATTCCTGAGTCACATTTCCGGCATCACAGTAATTCATTTGTAATCGTTTCACATTAGATTTTAAGAAATACTTCTGCATGACTTTATTTACAGTCAGACAATAATACTGAAGATTGACTGATGTCTCTGATTTAATTCAGTTTTAATGTGAGTCATAAAAAAGCACAGTTCCTCTCTACAGAGGGTCAGATCACTTTCTGTGACCTTGGCATAATAAGAAATCAGTCTGCACCAAAATGTTGGACCGACCAGCTTATTGACATTGCCATTCTCAAGTGATGTTGCTAGAATGGCTAAAAAAGGATATATTCCTACATGCTGCTCTTACATTTGACATTCGCTGAATCAATATATTACAGTGACGTCTCAGTCCCCGCACAGCAAATTGTATAGCGTTAAAGCAACTCTGAAAGAATCTGTTCTAACACTGTGCTATTTTTATTGTGTCGAGTTAATTTAATGCTTTCTAAAGTGCTACTAATACAACTCAGATCCAGTGTTAAAACAACTATATCCAGAGTTAACACTAGAGATAGATATCCTTCAGGATGCGGTAGGAGGGGCGTGGTTTCATAACTCTGTCGAAGTTGAGTCCCAAGCATAGCCTTATGACACCAACTCTCTTACACAGTTAAATTAAATCAACTTTTAACAGTGTCATTTCAACTGTATTTTCACACTTCTGCTAAACACTGGAAAGTTAAAAATGAGTTAATTAATTTTGCTGTGTGCAGACTTTCTTCAGAGTATAATTTACAGTATCTGGCAACATCGCATGAACGAGGTATTTTTTCCTTTATATAGTTTGTTAAATACAATTGATCTAATCTCAAAGATACACAGTAGAACAGAACCCAGAACCCTCTTACTGTGGGGTGACAGTGCTAACCACCACAACACCGTACCGTCCACACTCCAGTCAAGCAGGAGAAAAGCAGTATGTTAATAGTTGACTGCAAATGCATTAACTGACCTTTTCTACTGTTATTTTTTTATTATTATTTAGGAGTTTACTTCATTCCTCATTAACTGACAGCTTTGGCTTCTAAATTTGATCCCCTTTATCCCCTTTTTAACCTGCTTTCATGTATTTTTATGTATGAGCCTGTTTGTTCTACATGTACATATACTATTATTTATCCACCTCATCCTCATTATCATCATTAGTCCATAATTACAGTTCTTCTCCATATTGTGGCTGGGGATCCTTTGTTCCAGACAGAAAGTATACAGAAAGAAAACAAAAAATGGGGAAAAAAAGGTGGGCAAGCGGAGAATTAGGTGTTTTCACCCATTGATTAATGGCTTTCTAAAGCAAAGCACATCGGAGGAGCTGGCGGATCGATAAATTAACTGCCCAAATTCATCATTTTCTACAACAAAAGCTAATTATTTCGACGGCTGGAGGAAAAGAAAAAACACAATATTAACAAGAGTTCATTTAGCAAAGCGGTGTATTCCTACGTGTGAGAACACTGCGGAGCTGCTGTTTACACTCACAGGAGCTTCATATTCCACACAATCACGGACAACTTTAAACTGAGATTACAGTTATCAAAACGATGAAGACGGATTTCAAATCAAACTCCGCTGTTCAAATTTAAAGCCCACTTTAGTGATTGCCGATTATTAAAAGATTTAAGAAAGACAAAGGTAAATAACAGTGCCAACTACATACAAGAGAGATGAATGAATAAAAATTATCCTTAAACAGAGCTATCATTGATACAACTAATTACATCACAATAAGAAAAAAAAATATATATATATATATATAAAAAACCCAAACTTTTAAACAACTGTTTTAAAAGCTGCAGAGTGTCATTTTAGAAGAATGCCAATGTTAGTCGACCCATGAAATATTTTCACAACCTTTGGATTGATTGTCAAGAAATTTGGTTCAAACATTCATGTTCCTCTAAGGATGAGCTGAAAAAACTTTGGTGACTCCTGAACTTGTCCTTTAAAGCCATCATCAGGTCAATATCTTCTAGTTTGTCCAGTACTTTTGTTTAAGTTCCTGCAAAACTATAGACATCCCCATTAGCCTCAGCTGGGCTTTATGTTCAGTGCCAATTAGCAAAAATGAGCATGTTAAAACACGATATGAAGATAGCAAACATGTTAATCGCTTGACCTGCTGAACATCAGTAGGTTAGCACTGACACTGTGAGAACGTCTGTATAGCATTTAGCTCAATGCACAGCTGATCCTACAGCCTAACAAAGCTGCTAGCGTGGCTGCAGACTCTTAAGTACAACACGCAGTGCTTGTGTTGTGATTGTTCAACACTCCAGGCATTTCGCAGACAGAAGCAGTCAAGATCTGGGGAGTAAGTGTGACACATAAAGTCACTGCTGTGTCGGACCATGAACTGTAGCATCCCGATTCGATTTGGTGCTCTTTCCTGTCATCTAAAAAAATAGCCAACAAATACTTCATCCATGTTTCAGGCACTTTAATTTGAGTTGTCCATATTTGCTGATGCTGTTATAGGCTTGTTTACATCAGTGCAAGACAACAGTAATCACAACAAGTTAAATAAACTCACGTTAACACTTTTTTAAAATGTCATAGTGGTCCCACTTTATAACTGTATACCTGAATATACTTGTGATTTAAATGGTCATAAAAGCAGGAAGGTGCCTTAAAGGGAAAATAGCAGGTTTAAAGGGTTCACCTCCACATTTGTGCTAAATGAGACTGTGTTGGTTTAAATCCATGAGGGTTAGTTAGCACATAACTGATGGCAATTCAATTAAAATGCTGGCATGTCCCCTGTTCATTTACACACACACACACACACACACACACACACACACACACAGAAACGCACTTATACGTGCACAACCCCCTGTAACCTTGGTGTGAGAGCCTGTTGTATATATGTATAAACACACAGGTTTACAGCAGTGTCACTTTCATTTACATAGGAGCACGTTGTTAAGGTCCTGCTTTGACATTCAATTAAAAGGTTTACATTTCTGCTTAATTAATTCGGCGGATGGCGGGAAGAAAAGACGAATGGACGGGTTGCTTTGACAGGAGACCAATAACCGTGTGTGTGTGTGTGTGTGTATGTGTGTGTGTGTACGTGTGTCCTGGCTGTGGTGTTAAGGTCATGGCAGGCTGACTATTATAATTCATCTCTATAGACATGTATTCAGCAGGGACTTATATTCTTTTTTTTTTCAGCTTTATTTCCTGCAGCTGAAGCCGAGCTGAACTGAGGTGTTTTTAATGCAGTGTTTTAAAGCTGTAATACCCGTCTGGACTCCATTATCCCTGTGTTTATTGTTAAAAACTAAGTGCTGCAGCTGATTATTGATCGTTGCATGCTAGAAAATGCATTTGTTTGTCAATCAGGAAGAAAGAATAAAAATCCACAGAGCTGCAGAATAATTTCGCTCCTGTTTTCGTTGTAGAATAAAAACTGAATTTGTGATTTTACACTTGATATTTTATTAATGTATCAAATATATAATCTTAATAGTCTGAGTAATCTAAAATTTTTCCTGCTCCACATGGACATTTCTCCACCAAAGTCTATTCCTGACAGCTGTTTTGAAAGAGCATTTAGACCTTCAATAGCAACACTTTAGTAGCACACTTTTTTTAAAAAATAATTTCCTGATAACAAACATGTAATCTGTTTGTAAAATATTCTGAGAAAGTTATTTTGAGTTTTGTTCACAGATGTTGACTATAAGAAATTTACTCAAAACAGTATTCTAAAATCCTAACTGTGGCCCAAGTGTACAAACTATAAAACAATATTTTTTTTCCCTCTTTATTCTATTTAATCTGAAACGATGTATTCACAAAGCATAACTCTGATTAAGTTATCCTGTTTTCAACATAACAGATGACTGTTTGTTAAAGGTATTATGTATTTATGTGTTTGTTTCCTACAGATTTGTGTTTTTCAGGTTGCAGTGTTCTTCAAGGTGAAAGCACTGATACTTCCTGCTGTCACAGGGGATATCAGTCATTTAAAATAAAAGAGAGGTACATCTGTGTGAAAGCACTGAATTTGAACTGATTGACTCCATCTCTTCTTTGGAAGTATTTGTTCCTCCGGCAGACAGGAGGAGCTGTTTTTGATGCTGGGTGAACACTTCATGTTGTATAAATCAACAAGAATTTCCCTCCAGGGATTAATAAAGGAATTCTGATTCTGATTCTGAAGCTGCAGAAATTTGAATTGTTAAAACACTTGTTTTAAAACTTGTCCGCTTGACTTCTTTTTGTGGTAATAATAATAGCTAGAGGGTTGTGTTAATATTCAGTATCAGTATGTGCTCCTGTTTGTATGATCCTCCAGGTGTGTGTGGGCTGACAGGTGTGGCATTCTGCTTGTTATTACAAATGATCAAACACACTCATGTTACTGTTTCTGTCAGCTTGGGATGTTAAAGGTCAACACAAACAGGACTGGTAACCTTTATCCAGAGGGGGTTTGACTTAGGCTACAGACAAATCTGTTGCTCGGGCGAAGGGTTTTTCCTTCTGTCTCCTGAGCCCCTCATGTTCATCACAAGACCACTTGCAGGGTCCCAATGAACAGACTGGGAACCACTGACTTAGTTACCTGTGTGACAAGTGATATTTCTCCTTCCTTCCTCCCACAATCCCAAAACCATGCACGTTAGGTTAATTGGCTACTCTACATTGCTCCTAGGTGTGAGTGTGAGAGTGTGTGGTTGTCTGTCTTTGTGTGTTGGCCCTGCGATTGACTGGTGACCAGTCCAGGGTGAACCCCGCCTCTCGCCCGTAGTCAGCTGGGATAGGCTCCAAGTGTCTACAGAAATCCCTTCACATGTTCTATACTTACGGTAAGCAAAATGTACTAAACACTGCCTAGTCTACATGCTGCATTTTGCAACTTTTCCCTCTACTTTCTTTCACTCTTTTCATTATTTTCCCCTCCCCTTAACGCTGATATTCCTCTCCTCATCTCTTCTCCTGTCCTCATGTCCTTCAGGTTCGCATTTCTTCATTTTCCAATTATTTCTCTCTTTCTTTCCCTTCATCTCCTTGTTTCATGTCTCTATATTTTGTTTCACCTTTTCTTGTCTCTCCCCCCTCGATTCAATGTTCCCTTTTTTCCTTTCCTCTCCTCTCCTCTCCCAGTGGGCGGGACTTTGATCCCGATTCAGCCCCATATGGGGGCGTGGTCTGTGGATGCAGCCGCGTTTGGAGCGCTGTTGCCCGGCCAGCCTCCCAGCTGTGACTCGCTGTGATTTCTTCCTCTACTCCCCTCGTTAATACTCCCCGCAGAGGCCTGTCGTCGCTCTCTCCGGTTAAAGATGGAGCTCCGGATGATAATACCCGCTCTCCTTTTCGTTTCTGCCGCATGTCTGCAGTCGGTGTCCAGCGGGGCTTCACGGACAGGACCGAAAGTCACCGAGAAGGTGGGTGATGAAATTTGCCGCATTTATTTGCATTAATTCAAAACCGCGTCTCCTCTCTATGTACCATCGGCATCTTCTCATGGCGAGGCAGCTGTGCGCGCCGCTGGATCGCGGATAATAACGCGCACACAGGTCGAACACACGCGAGCGCACACGCGCGCATAAACTAAAAAACAACGTGTCAGCGGGGTGAGGCCAGGACCCCAATGCGGAAATATACACTTGTCTTTCCAGATCTTTCTAGAATATGTGACAAGACGCCCCCCCCCCCCCCCCCCCCCACACACACACACACACACACACACACAAACAAAGGCAGCTGTACACGTGTCCATTCAGATGAGACTTTACGTACATTATCTTGTCCAACTGCTTTTATCATGAAATGGTGTTAATTAAACTTGGTTGTGTTTATGAAACCTGACTAGGAAGATATTAAAATAAAAACTGATATTAAAGACAGGCCATTATGTCCTCACAAGGTGGTGATTGACACTGTTTGAGCAGAACTCTTGCTTATACTCTACAGCCTCTATCAGTCATACTATTCAGACACAAGACAGTGAATCATCATAATATTTATATATGCATTAACTTTCCCTGTGTGTGTTCCATTAAAGATTAAAATTATTATACTACACGTGTTAATAATAATTACACATGAAAGTAAAAAGCTTTAACTCATGTTCCCTTGAGTCAGAAACTTGCTTACACCAGTCTGCTTTACTGTCCACGCACCCAGGTGAAGACATGATGGCTGAGGAAGAGTGGGGTACTGAGAACTTCTGTTCCACTTGTTTAGTTTTGATGGACATGTATATGTGTTCTTAAAATCAGAAAGTAGTTAAGAATGTTGAGACAGATTGTGGACTTCTGACAGGATATGATTACTTCACAGTGGAGAAAGAAGCACCCTTGTACTTCAATAAAAGCAGCAATGGGCTGGGAGTATTGGCAGTACCAATAGCTGTATCCTTAAATTGATACCAATACCTTTTTTTTGGTCACTTTTAAGTCTACATTTGATACCCATAATGTGTTGATGTTGGCACCACTGTTGCTCAGACAACCAGAACTGGTAATGTTAGCAACATTTATACCACAAGAAAAAGTTGTCTGATTCCACGTCAACCTGTATCTGGAAAGTAACCAAGTCCGTCAGATTAATGCAGTGGAGCAAACACTTTCTCTCTGAATTGTTGTGAAGTAGAAGTAGAAAGTAGTATAAAATGGAAATACTCAAGTGCAGTACAAATACCTTAAAACTATCATACAGTGCTTAGCACTCAGTTACTTTCCACTGCTGCTTAATTTGCAGTTAAATGTAATTCATTATCAAAAGTCACAGTTAGAAGTTCAGTGTTTCTTTGTAAATGTCAAGGAGTGGCAGTAGAAAAATGCAAGTAAAATGAAGTAAAAGTACTCACATGAATGTTGTCTGATTGACTGACATTTCTTTGTGTGTTTATGTGTGTGTGTCCAGGTGTTTTTTGACATTACGGTGGCAGGTCATGAGGTGGGGCGGATCGTCATCGGCCTTTTTGGGGAGGTCGTCCCTCTCACTGTCAATAACTTTGTCGCCCTGGCAACAGGAGAGGTAGGCTGATGCTGTATACAAACACACACATGCCTGCACACACGCACACACACAGACACACACTGACCGTATGTCACCAACATGGTATCTAATTTTCGCAAATGACAAAACACTGAGTTTCTTGTTTGTCTCTGCAGAAAGGTTATGGCTACAAAGGGACAAAGTTCCACAGAGTCATCAAGGACTTCATGATCCAGGGGGGAGACTTCACAGCTGGAGATGGAACTGGTGGTGGGAATGAGACTCACAGTGATACTCTGCTAAATACGTCAGATCACTTTTTGTAGGCTTGTTGACTGAATAGAAAACTTTGAAAACTCCTCCTGAAGTGTATTTCACTTCTCTGCTTTCCTTTAGATGTTCAGTGTGTTCCATATTTCTTTCACCAAAATACAACTACACGCACACCTTCTGTTTCGCACATAATGCTGTCAAGTACATTAGTCAGTGTTAAAGTGCCTTTTGCGCCCTAAAGATCAGTATAGCACTTTGTACGAATGTTAACTTTCTCAACTTTACACAGCACAAAAAGATAAGATATAGAAAGAAAATTAGAGATTGTAAACTGTTTTTTCTTTTGTCTTGTAATGTATTTTTCTAGATTTTAGATTTTTATACAAAATTTGTCACTATTTTAAAGTGACCTAATTCTTCTTATGTGTAGGTCACAGCATTTATGGAACAACTTTTGCAGATGAAAACTTCAAACTGAAGCATTTAGGAGCAGGCTGGGTGAGCACACGCGTCTCTGTACCTGTTTCTGACATAAAATTCACTTTTATTCCTTTTTTTTTCACCGAGGGAATTCTTTATTGGGGGATCAGTGAGGGCACTAAAACCTAAACAAAAGTCCAAGTGATGACATCTTGACGTATCAAATGAAGAACAGTGTGTGTGTTTGTGTTCATGTACCAGGTGAGTATGGCAAACGCTGGTCCAGACACCAACGGATCGCAGTTCTTCATCCTGGCTACCAAAGCACCATGGTTGGATGGGAAACACGTGGTTTTTGGCAAAGTCCTGGATGGGATGGTGGGTGGACCCTCAGACACTTTATCTGCAAAGAAGAATATAAGTTTGTTGTGCTATTGACATTGTTGTTGGCTAGCTATTGTTATCAATAGTAAAGTCTTGAATCTGAGGACAAATGACAAAGGTTGCTAACCAGATAAACATTTCCTTAAACTTCATTATTGACCACTGAAACAGCAGATGCCAAAAAAATTCTCTATAGCACTGACTGTGACTTTCGGCAGTATTTCGTGGCCTTCATCAGTGGATGGAGATGACAGTCATGGAGATATTTTTAGTTGTTTTCAAGTCATAAACTTGAGTCACAAAATTCGGCTGAAAACAGCACAAAAATGTGTATCTTTTGCTGAGTATTTTTCATCAAAATGTAACTTTGGCATTCAGCTAGAGTTCTCATTAGTAGTCATAGACATAATGTAAAGTATCATGGGAGCTGAAGTTGTCAAATGCTGGTAAAATTATAATTGCCATGAGCCAGGTCTGAATTACAACTAAAATTTGTGAAGAAACTGATGGATTCCTTAAAGTGCTAAATTTCAGAGCTCCCGAGCTTCCATCTGTGACTAAACCAAACTAGAAGAGTCCTCTAAGTGGAGTGCAGACCGAACAGGGAGTGCAGGGCAGGCTGTGGGTCCAGTGTGCAGGCATGAGAGTAGTGGAAAGTTGGAGATGAATACGTGTGTAATTCTGGGCTCCAAAACCCCAGAGTTACGAAATGTCATTGTCAAAGTGAAATGTCAACAAAAGAATCTGTCAAAATTAACATGACCATCATGTACGTTGTCCTTGGTGGGTTATAGGACGGGATTGTGCAGTTATGGAGAAATAACCCACCTGCTGATAATACATGAATTTTTTTCCATTTGCACTGAGTGCATCCAACCTGCTCCTATTTGTCTCCTCTGGCAGTCTGTGGTTCACACCATCGAGCTTCAGGACACCAACGACAGGAACCTGCCGTACACCGAGTGTGTGATCGTAAACAGCGGCAGGATCCCGGTTAAAGAGCCCTTCGTAGTGGAGGTGGAGGGCTGGTGAATGCCAGCATTAATAGTTGTGGTTACTATAATGGAGATAAATCAGAAGTCTTTGCTTTCATTTTGCTGTTTGCCAAATTCACATTTTCATATTATTACTTTTGCATGTTAACATATTCACTGTTGCAGGGCTGGGTATTGTCTGAAATTTTTATTTGATAGCAGGGCTAATACAGTACTGAAACAGATACCAAAAAAATACAGTTTTCGTACTTTAAAGTATATAAACTTGTTTTTCTGTTTTCTATCTAACAAAACAAATAGCAAATTTGTTAGTGTTTAATTTTGTCTTAACACGAACAGGTAAAAATAAAGTACAGATAAATATGATCAGAAATTATGTTTTCAATCAGGAGATATTTGATCAAACAGTAAACAAGACCAAGACTCTGACCAAGCATTCAATTCCTGTTTTCAGTAAACTAGCTGGAAGGTTTTAGTACGTACTCTGCACTACAAATGTATGGCATCGAAAATATATTGCGGTTCCATAACCAAACCCAACCCCAGCGTGAAGCGCGACATCCTAACATGCTCAACTGCTAACATGCTAAAGATGCTTAATGTTTATTGCTAAATCTATGTTAAAATTTAGCTGTAACATACACTAACAAACTTATGGAGCCAAATCAGGGCCAATTTAATTTAAATAAAGATTTGAAATTGAAAGTTGAAATTTCAATTTTGAACTTTGAAAAATACAACATTGTACTCAAACTAAAAATACGTGTTGGAAAAGTTTTTTTTTTTTTTTTTGTAATATAACTTCAGTTCTGAAATTCTTTTGAATACATTATCTATTTTCAGTTTTCACTTTCACTTCCATAGATATTTCCATCTTTGAGGTCGTTCAGTTGCAGATTTCATGTTTTCAGATTCACCTTCTTTTCTTACAATTTCAAATCTTATTTTTTTCGGTTTCTTTTTTTTTTTTTTTTTTCGGTTTTGTATCTCTCTTTTCAGTTTCAAACTTTTGGTCCCGGCGTGACATCAGCTGATAGGGGCATGCAATCATGAGTGACAGCATTACAAAGAAGGCTGAGGACCTTCCTCTATAATGTTGCCTTCACTGTGACAAGTATGACTCCACACTTTCTATACACCATATTCACATTATGGGCAGTGAAGAAACTGAATTGATAAAGTTCTGTTTAGCAAACGGTTTTAAACCGAACTTGGCACAAATCACAGTATAAGAGCAATAAACTATGCCTGATATTGCTGTTCAACAGCCACATTTAACATTTGACATTTCCCACACATGCAACTGTGAATGCAGCGAAGTTTTTGCTAGCGATGGCGCCTGCACCACCAGGACAACCAGCAGGTTGAAGTGCCTGTGTGGACAAAATAACGAAATGTTTTGAATAGATACTCTGAGAAATTATCCCAAATGTTATAATGATGGGTAATTAGGAGGAATATAGGAGCATACCTTAATGGGAATTTGCTAAAGCTGGAAACTAAGCATAGGACTAGCAGAGTGTACATTTACCGGTTTATGTGGTTACTGGCTGGTGTCATGCATTGTTTTCCGGCAGATGAATACATCAAACGACCAAAGATGAAAAATATGCTAAATGAATAGGTCATTGTGTGACGAATAAAATATGTTCACAACTGAAAAGATAACTGGGACCTTATTGTCCCATGTAAATGATTGATACAAACAGAAAATCTTTGGAATCTGTGAATTATTGATCGAGAACAGGGTACTTGGCAATCGCAACCAGACTACATTAACCAAAACAGTAATTTTACTGTGCAGAACACAGGAGTTTCTGGAGTTTCCCTGCCTCGATCAATCACTGTTTTTGTCAAACAAACTTGGCTTGAATTATTGTACTGGCTTGATTAAATTATTTAAGTTGACTTGAATCAAGACTCCATTGACAAAAACAGTAATTTAACCCCACAGAACAGAGGAGTTGTTGATACACCGCTGCCTCGGTCTGTTAGATAACATGTGGTACTTTTGCTTGTGTAAATGATCTGAAAACTTCTTTGACGACTTATAGTCTCACAATAACACAAACTAACCGATCAAGGCAGGGATACTCCCGCAACTCCTGTGTTCTGCGTAATAAAAATTACTGTTTTTTTTAATAGAGTCTGGTTGCAATTGTCAAGTACCCTGTTCTCGATCAATAATTCACCAATTTCAAAGATTTTTGTTCGTATCAATTAATTACATGGGACTTTAAGGTCCCAGTTATTCTTTCAGTTGTGAACATATTTTATTCATCACACAAGGACCTATTTATTTGACATGTTTTCTTCTGGACATTTTGGCTGTTTGATGTATTCATCTGCCAGACAACAATGCATGACACTGGCCAGTAGCCCCGTATGCCGGCTAACATAAACTCTGCTAGTCCTATGCTTAATTTCCAGCTTTAGTAAATTCCCATTAAGGTATGCTCTTATGTTACAAAAATTACCCATCATTGTAACATTTGGGATAAGTTCTCAGAGTATCTATTCAAAAAATTTTGTGATTTTGTCCACACAGACATTTCAACCTGCCGGTTTTCCTGGTGGTGCAGGCGCCATTGCTAGCAAAAACTTCGCTGCATTCACAGTTGCATGTGGAAGTGGGAAATGTCAAATGTTAAATGTGGCTGTTGAACTGGGCAATCAGGAACAGTTTATTGCTCTTATACGGTCTTGAAACTGTTTGCTAAACAGAACCTTATCAATGGCGTCAGTTTTTGGACCGCTCATAATGTGAATACGCTGTATAGCAAGTGTGCAGTCATACTTCTCACAGTACTTATGTTCCCTGAAGGCAACACGATAGAGGAAGGTCCTTAGCTTTCTTTGTTTCGCTGTCACTCATGGTTCCACTCTGCTCTCAGCTGGTGCCACACCCTCACGCCAGATCCGGGCCAAAAGTTTGAAACTGAAAAAATGAGACCTGAAAGTGAACAAAAGATCTGAAACCGAAAAAAAGATTTGAAACTGTAAAAAAAAGAAGAAAAAACATAATCTGCAACTGAAAAACATAAGACCTTACATATTGAAATATATGTGAAAGTGAACATTTAAAATAGATCATTTATTCAAAAGAATTTTGGAACTGACTAAAAATGACATTTAAACTAAAAAACACTTTTCCTACACTTATTTTTAGTTTGATTACAATGTTGTATTTTTCAAAGTTCAAAATTTTCAATTCCATTTTTTTTTTCAAATGAAAGAAACTTTTGGACCTGATTCAGCTATATACAAAGTCTTTTAAGTTTTCTCCCGCGATAGTAAGCAACAGCAATTTAACTAGGTAGAGAGGAACATGACGTCTGATCAATATTTACTGTATGCGGATAAGAAACAGATGTTTTCCATTAAGTTATTAACAGAACATATCACAGGCTGCTGTCTAACAATTGTCTGTGAATTGAAGAAAGATTTTTTTTGTTTGTTTGTTTGGTTTTTGTTGTGGGTGGGCCTGACCTCATGTACATTTCTCATACATTCAACACGTGTCATCTTTCATCAAACAAGTCAAAATCCGACACTAAAATTAATTGTTTTCGTTAAAATGTCGCTCATCAGGAAAAAGCAGTATAATGATTTTAATATATGTTATGGTGCCTAAATAATTAACCTATTTGTCTCTCATAAAATTCATTGTATTTTATTCATTTTATCAGTGTGGTGACTATCACATAGATCTGCATAACATGAGTCAGCTCACTCCTGCATGGCTGTCTGCCTGCCTACAGCACTGCTGTTGATGGCAAGTAAAACTACAACAGCCTCTCTCTTTAAAAAGCTACCCTGCAGTCCCCAGCAGAGAGTTGAAACAGTGTCAGTCTGTGCTTCATGAAGATTATCATTTAATGTTTTATGAGACTATAGCTAAACAGTTATAACTTACAGCTTGAATTTAGTCAATTTTTGGGGGAAAAACAGGACTGAATTCTGTGTTAATTTAGACAACTGCTTGTAGTTTCTGACTGTCCTGACTTTTTCAGGTCAGCTGGTCACCCTATAAAAGACAGCAAAGGAAAACACAAACATTGACGTGTAATAATATTTTCTATGGTCAGGTGAAAAACGTATAAACTTTTCTCAGTGTTGTGTGCCAAATTTTAAACTTTGATGTGCTCAGATGTGGATTTACTGATCCATTCACATTTATGTGGTGTTCATTCATGACATCTAATAGGTAAGGATGTAATACAGACACCAAAACCTGGAAATATGAGGTTTTCAGCCGATAGTAACCCATTGTATGCACACAGGACTATTGTCAGTTTGATGTACTATATTCAGTACTGTGGTTCATGTTAAATGTTTTATACATTAGTGGACTTACATATTTAGCGGATGGTGCCAGTTAGCATCATCCCTGAAACTCGTATCAGACTAAATAAGAAACTGTGACTTCAAACATGACTTATATAATAGAAACTTGCACTTACAGAACTATGTAGCTCCTCATGAATATCTTATAGCCAAATTATTCTTTATTCGCCAAAAGTTGCTTGCACTTTCTATGCATCTAATCATAAATATCTGTTAACAAACATATGCAAAAAACTGTGTCAAAAAAAGTTGAAAAAGTGTCAAATGCCATTCTAGCACTTTATATTACTATATTTGAATATTTCTGTTTTATTGCTCTGATGAATTATCTTTTCCTCCTGATGCATATGCATCATATCATGTTTGCAAAAATTACAGCATGAACGGCACAGGAGGAAAATGTTCTGTGGGTATTAATACTGTACTAATGCCGTTGGTGTCCTCTCAGTAATGATTTTAAATGTTGTGCGCTGTGATAGAGTTGTGTTGTTGCTGACTGTCCCGGGTCAGTGAACTTATTCTGACTGTTAATGTATTATTTTTTGTTGTTTCCTTTTTAATGTTGTGATTTCAGTTAACCTGAAACTGTCACTGTAGCATTATAATCTGAGAAAGTTCTGACTGATATTCCTCATGTCAGTGAAGTTAATGCAACATTTAAAACCTCTTTGACAAACATATCAAAAGCTCTGTTTTCCTTATTTATAAAAACAGCAGAAGAAGAGTGCCAACAAGCGTATTTTCTACAATAAACAATATGCTGTTGCAAAGCAATCTTACACAAGTTATTTTGGTGTCTGTGATCTGTTTCTGACTGCCATTTGTTTAATGCAGCCGTCAGCTGATCCTTATCAACTGCTTAAGACAGCAAATGTCACATAAGAGTGTTTGGCTGAGTTTCAGGGAATAACTGTGATATTTTCTTATGTTATCCACACATTATAGCTGCACTGTATGCAGGACAATGCAGGATAATGCAGGAATCAGTTATAAAATAAATTTTGCAGTTGACAGTAATCTGCAGTTTCACATATTTAACAAATGTCAGTGATGAATAAAATAACCTGCTGCACCATTTCATTACTGTGAACTGGAAATATCTATAGTATGTAAGTGTGCATAATATATGAGGTAAATTTAGATTTGCTGTTTGAGATGGACTTGTTTCTTACATGTTACCTGGCTGTGTTTCAATCCACTGCCATTCAATTCTTTTCTCAGGATTTATTAATTTAAGTTTAAATACAATTTAATGACAGCAGCTGTTCTGTGTGATCAGCTACACTGACGTTTAAAATAAGTGACCTCAGAACAGAAATTTGAATAAAACATTACCATGCCACCCTATCCCCAACTCTTACTGGGCGGGTCTGTCAGAGTGTGTTCACATGCACACTGCTATCATGGTTATGTGCTACTGATGTAATCATGTCCTAGTTTCAGAAACCTTAATATTATTCCTTGAATACTCCAATAGAAACCAGGATTCTGTGGCATGTAAACATCTGATCCAGATTTCTGAATATTCTTTGTTATTACAGAAACGAGTGACTGAGATGGTGAGAAAACAAGAGAGAGACATACATAACCAAGTACTTAATGTTTTCCAAAAGATTTGCTTAAGGGGAGAAAATGGCAGCTGAAGGAAAACTTATAGAAACATATGCATTTCTAAATCTTATCAGCTTTATTGTACACATAGATTATAATATATGTGATTCAGGACATTCAGGTAAAAGATGATGTGGGGTACTGCAATAATTACTCATATCTAAATGAACTGTAAACAGGAACGTGAAGCCAATTTATGCACACACACAGACACCCACACTCAAAATATACCTGGTGGGAAGGTGGATTCGGCTTGTTCCTGTGTATCCCACAGATTCTCGATCAGGTTGGGATCTGGGGAGTCTGCAGGCCGTTGTGGTGGTCTTTGAGATGTTCCTGAGCAGTTTTTGAGATGTGATGGAATACATTGTCCAGCTTGTCCCAAACATTTCCACTGAACATCAGAACCACATTGGAGCCATCACTGCTCAATGGTGGAAGCCATTTGGTGTTACAGTTAACAAACCTGCTTGATGAGAAAATAATCTAAACACTCATTCATCCTTTCTCCTGAATAATGCAGAGACCCTCTTAAGTCACTCATTTGAACCAGTTTTGGGTCTGCAGGCCACTGTTTGAGAAGCGCTGGCGTTAAACGGTGTAATTATTGTCGGTAAAAGGTGAAGCTGCAGAGGAAGGCCGAGAGCTGACAGCTGATCTCACAGCACTGACACAAAACTGCTGCTAATGAGAACTACAGCGGGTGATTTGTTTTCCCCTGTTCTACAACACACAAACACACAAATACAAACAGATGAACAGATACACTCACACCATCACACTCAAACACACACAGGGGAGGAAAACATCTCTGAACACAAAGGTCAGATTGGAGCAGAAATCTCTGGAGGAAGACAGGAAGTCAACAGAAAACAGTGAAATATATCACCGCCGTCCACTCAACACACTCGCTCTTCTGAAAAGTCAGATCTCCACAAATTAAGAGAATAATCCAGACTTTCACTTCTGACTCCTGTTAATGTCAAACAGCTGAGCAGCCCAAGGCTCTCGAGGGTTCTGGAGTGTACATGGATACAAATTCTCTATATTTTGTGACAGTACAAAAATGTTAAATGTGGAAAATTTTTGTCCATGTACACAAAACTTTAAGATTAAATGTCAGTATTTCACAACCAGATCTTATTTTATTATTATTTTTTTTTGATTAACTTTTAAGCAAAAATTTTCTTTTGTTGCCTAAACCAGAAATGGGAATCAAACCCTGGGTTCAGGTGTGAGAGTCCTGGATGTTGTACACTTTCCATCCATCCTGACCAACTGTGAGCTCAGCATGGTTTAAAAATGTACTGTTTCATTCAGTGAAAGAAATGTTGTGCAGGCACAAAACAAAGTTAAATTGGATCCTTCTTTATTCTGACAAATACGCCTAAAATTTGCAGTTTTATTTTTCATATTATTGGCAGCAATGGTGGAAGGACAATGAAACAAGGGAGAGAAAAAAACAACAAAGGTCCCCAGCTAGTCCATACTGTTTTTAAAAGTTTTTGCAATAATTAAAGATGATCAAAGCTACAATTTTGTTAAATTGTTAAAGAAGTACACATTTGAACAAATGAATCACTATGACTGAATGACCCAGTTACAAAGAAAAGGTATGTGCGAGGACATTTTTGAACATTTTTGCATGTTTGTAGAAAAATTGATGAAAAATTAAATTTATTATAGTTTAATTAAAAGTATTAAACCTATTATCAAATTAAAGCTTGAATCAGATTTGTCTTTTTTTCCTGGAAAC
Source organism: Scatophagus argus (assembly GCF_020382885.2). Classification (NCBI taxonomy): domain Eukaryota; kingdom Metazoa; phylum Chordata; class Actinopteri; family Scatophagidae; genus Scatophagus; species Scatophagus argus. The sequence continues at coordinate 22,364,679 of NC_058496.1, read as the reverse complement.
ACACAGACATTTTAAAATGTTGTGAAGGAAGAAACATTTCACTGACTAATGTAAAAAATAACCAGTGAAAACATTTCTTCGTATCTCGTGCTTTTCTGCTACTCAGTATTTTAGCTATTAATCTCTTTGCTTTAGTTTTTGGTTACATATTATATCAACACACTCTCTGTGTGCAGTAACATTTAAATTTACACCAACACTTCCTAACAATTAGCTTTTACTTTGTCTTTTGAAGAGGATTGTTTTAGTGGTTTCAAATCCAGCACATCACGCAAAATTATATGCGGGCCCGATGTAATTTATAATTATTATAATTTATATTTGTAAAACCCTACTGTCTGTCTTAAACTCTTAAAAGCACTGAAGGTTGCTTTAGATGGGCCAGTAAGCATGTAAAATGTAAACAGTGGCACAAATTCTCTGAGAAATGTGATTTTCTGATCCCCTCTACTATTTGAAACATCTCAGCTGAGTCGATGTTTTCTGGCTCTTGTTGTTTTATTTTTCCACAGGACCACCTGGTGAGCTGGACGCACAGATGGACAAACTACCACCTTAAACATCCTCCACCTCTCCTCAGCATGCTGCGGAGAAACCCCTCTCTGTTTGTCAGGCGATATAACAAGACTGTCTGAACCCGACGAACCAGCAGAGAGAAATAGAAAGCGATAGAGAGACACAGAGAGAAAGAGACAGAGAGGTGGAGGAGAGAGAGAGAGAGAGAGAGAGAGAGAGAGAGAGAGAGAGAGAGAGAGAGAAAGTGGTGGTAGGTTTTTAAATGGTCCGGAGGGATGCATTTTGAGGAGGAGGAGGAGAGGAAAAGGAGGCTCCCACAGTGAATGCTAGTTGTTATATTGGGGATCTGTTAGTGGATCAATGAAAAAAGAAAGAAAGAAAGAAAGAGAAAGAGGGAGGGAGAGAGGCTGTGTAGAAGGATGACAGGCCTCATTACCACCAAACCTCAGACAGTGATGCCTCTGTGTGTGTGTGTGTGTGTGTGTGTGTGTGCGCACACATTCTTATATGTATACTGTGTGTATTCCTGTTCCAACAGGAGCCTATTTACATGCACGTGTGCTCTTTGCAAGATTGCCTATCCTCTATCTTTCTTTCTGTTTGTGTGTGTGTGTGTGTGTGGTGTGTGGCGTGTGTTAGCTCCCTGCAGGCCTCTGTAAGACAGGGAAGATGGGACAGAGTTGTTTAAAGGTCAGAAGCAAACACATCATCAGAAACAGGGCAGCCCTGAGAACTAACAGCTAACCTGCACACAGCCACAAACTAAACTGACCACAGCCCCACTAAGACACAGCTGTAAGGCTGTATTTACACTGGTATTAAAGCATAACTCTGCTGCATTACAGCTCAGTTCATTAGTAAGAGCAACACTGTGGTCACTAACCAAAGAGCTGAGACCCCATGCTAAAGTGCTCACAGTGACAATGCTAACATGCTGGCGTTTAGCAGGTATGACGTTCACCATGTTCACATTAGCTAATTAGCACCAAACACAAAGTAGAGTTTAGTAGAGACTGAAAAGCATGTTATTAGTTTTGCTGGTATTTGGTCATAAAACAAATTAAAAGCATATGCATTTCTAATTATTAAATAAATAGACAATCTATCCAATAGTTGTCAAGATATTTCACTCATAACCACAATCTTATGGTGGTGCAAGAGGAAAAGTCCTCATCCCAGGTCTTCAGACACTGACATCACTTTGCCATGTGTCCCTCTGCTCATCCATCCATCTCATCCCTTCAACCACTGTGCACCAAGCACAAATCCACCCTCGGTCAAAGCATTTCTAACACATGGTTAACATAAAACATCACTTTGGTTAGGCTTAGACACAAAAAGTATTTGGTTAGGTTGAGAAAAGATTGGTGATGCTTTATTTCACATGACATGCAAACTTCAGTCTCCTAGGTGTAAGTCGTGTGTGTGTCCCACCAACTCCACCCTGACCTTCACCCTTCTGGGGACTTTCTTCATTTGTAAACTACACTGATTTTTATAGTTGTTCTAGCTGTATCATATTGAGATAGGTGTGTTCACACTGGATGCAGTTGAGAGTAAAAAGGTATTCTTGATGAGACTCTGAGAGATGTGACAAACATCTGCATTTGATGGGAATAACACTGAGCTTAAGTCAGTAGGATTCACCCACTGGGGAGCAAGAACGTCTGTGCTAATAGCTAGTTAACCCATCTATTGGTTGTTAAGCTATTTCAGTCTGTACCAAAGTTATGGACCAACAGACAGACCAACCGACACTGACATCTGACATCCTCTAGTAAGGATAACAACCTTGTCAGTGAACATCGTGCAGACTAGAGCATTTTTTGGAAGTGTGCAGAATATAAAAGTTCTGTCAAATGAGTAAAATTACCCACATTTTCTTTTTTTTTCTTTTATTATTATTCATCATCATTTCCAATTATCAACACAACTGTCTAGACAGGCGATGTAACAGCTCAAGTTTAATTTAACTGTGACCCCAAATGTCTTTTCAGCTTGTAAGTACTGCCTAAATGTGAACGACCACACAGCAGCTCTCAGCCTGAACAGTCCTAGTGGGACATTGCAGAGGGACTTAAGTTTCTGCACTGAACATGCCGTTAGTGCCACGACTGTGTGCACTAGCTGAACAGAATCATTTTTGTATTGGGTGATTTAGATGGTTTTCTGTCTCTGTCTGGAAGGTTGAAAATCAATCCAAAAACTTTGGAAGGAAAATTGCCTTCAGTAAAACTGTCTACTGCAGTTTGAACTCAGATCTTTAGGCTTTCTGAAGTTCTCTTTTTTAAAAAGTATACTGCGTCTCTGTAACTTTACAAAGTACATAAAGAGAGTTATCAGAGCTATTGTATCAAGTCACAGTGCTTATGAGCATAGTTAAAGTGAAGCTTTTTTTTTAGCTCTGAATACTGATCATTAAAAATCCATTAATATTGCTTATTTTTACAAAACCAAGTTGTTTCATTGCAAAAACCTAATAATTAAATATTGAGTTAAATATCAAGATGTGAGGCCATTAAAGACTTGTCTGTCACTTTCCTATTTTTTTTTCATTGTATAGAGATTTTAACAAAATCTTGAGACTTGGCACTTATATGGTTTTTCTCTAAAGTCAGTTTTTAGTTTCAGCAGTTACTGCAGCATCTGTTTTCCAGCAGTGATCCTGCTCCCACTGGCTGACTGCTCCAAAGTGTTTGTGGATGTGAAACAGCTCTCAAAGATCTCCTGTTTCTCTGCCCCACCACATCAACGACACTGCCATCATGTGCAGATCGTCGCTCACGGCAGCAGTCGCGACACCGGCCATATTGACCCAATGGTGACGATGGGAAACGTTTCCTCCTCTACAGAGACAGTTATTACCTTCTTCTCCTTCTTTTTCTCCACCTAGCCCTTCCTCCTCCTCTCTGACTGCAATTAGAGGGAGGAATAATCATATTGACAGGGCTGACAGGTCGGGGCAGGAGAGCAGGAACATGAATAGTCACATATGTCAAAGGCAGCGCGAGGAGGAGGAGGAGGGGCGGTGAGATATATCAGTGTGTCTTATTGTAGCTTTGATATTATGACAATGACACACAGTCAATTCAAATTGTGAATCACTGAGACCACCAGGTCCAACATATGCCCAGGAATTAGTCTGCTGACATTTCTACACAGACATATTGACATCCAACACAGTAGACCAGAACAGAATAAGACTGCACTGAATTGTATATCGACACACATGGAGATTGGAGACTTACTTATGTATGATGGCCATGGAAGATACGTATCATTGGCAGGCCAGTAGAGAGAAGTTCAAGTTTGAGACTGAAAGCGGGGGGAAGCAGTGTTAGTAATGCTTTCGATACAGTGGATCGAAAATGCTGGATCTGGTGATGGCAAGAACAAGTCAATGTACCAATGCAATTTTTTACTGCACAAGTAAGTGACTTGTGCAACTTCAGTAACATAACACAGGGTAAATAGTATACAAATGTAACAAAATAATAACATTCAGTCATGTTCACATAATACACTCGTAATTATATGTATGTATGTATTTAACAGAAATACTAGATGAAGACATTGTGAAATTACATTATCATGCTGTCTTGAGGCCTTTGTCAGTGAGTGGTCAGTCAGTGGCATGAGAAAGTAGGTGGGCAGGAGCTGAGTTGGTATAGAAAGAAAGGAAGCACAAAGACCTCTGACTTTTACAGCATTGGCTGATGTCAACAGATGTCTAAAAAGTGTAACTTTTACAGTTAAAGCTGATAAGGAAACAGAAATATGAATCAGGTTTTGTAATGTTAAGGTTGTCCGGTCAGTTGAGTGCCAGATCAGAAACCATAAGGATCGCCTGGAGTTCAGTGACAATCAATGCATATTGACTTTACTCACTGACTTTGTGTATTAATTCCTGCATTACAAACTTTTAGTCTTAATTACAGTTAAACATATATATGTATTTGTTCTCCATCTATCCTATTCACGCTCAGTCTTAAACTAAAAGCATGTTTCCTTCTTACATGTATTCTTTGTGTTGTTTCATTTCATTTTCTTCCACTTGCATCACACCCAAATTCCTCTCTGTATGCATTTCACCAATTGTCCAGTAATTTTTCTCCCATCTGTATGCATTCCTGCTTTAAAAGCCTCATTCTGCCTCTACTCACCCACACATATTAAAAGCTATTTTCCACCTTTGTTTCTGTTTTAACTACATGCATTCCGCCATTAAAAGCTAATTTTCCGAATGACTCTCTCCTATCTATATGCATTGCTGCGCTGATGCCTAATTTTTCTACTTTCTCTGCGCCTCCTCTCCTCTCGGGCTCCATCACTCCAGAGGAGCCGTCCGGGGAAATCGTTAGCGCTCCTTCTTTTTAAATTGGGGAGGTGGACGGCAGGTGAACATCGCATTGATCGCCCTCTCAAGGCCTCTTTCTCTCCTCTCCCCTTCATCCCTCTCTTGCATCCCTCACCACCAATTGTCTGGCCTTTACTCCCCCCCTCCTCCCTCCTCATATCAGCACCAATTGCCAGCCATTTTTCCCTCTCTATCTCTTCCTTCTTTTCTTCAGATGCTAGCGGAGGTCACAAATTTACAAGAGAGAGTGGGGGGCAGGGGTGTTGCTGTCTGTCTGTCTAACAAGCACCATCATGGGGCAGAAAACAGAGATATGGGGGTGGGGGGTTTGGAGTGGCCAGGGCAGATGGGGGTTATGGGACAGAGATGGTGGGTGGTGTGGGAAGGGGGGATGGAGTAAACATGGTGATGATTTCCCCTGAGTTTCGTTCATCTGGACCAAAGAGGAAGGAGAAAGACAGAGAGAAAAGTCGGGAGGAAGAGAGAAAGAGGGAGAGAGAGCGAAAGAGAGAGCAGCTGCTGTCCTGTCACCACCGCCAACCGTAACTGCAATGACATCTCCTCCTCCTCAAGGAGAGAGAAAAGAGAGAGGGATGCTGTGAGAAAATCGAAATGCTGACACACACCCTGAACACCCTCGATGGGCCCCTTGGTCACCTCTCATCGTCCAATTAGAGTCCTAACTGAGAGGAGAGAAGAGAGGCTCCTGTCTTAGTCATTATTTTTTCAAAAGTACCAATTTGTTTTAGTTTTTTCAGATTTTCTAGATCTTCTTTCTTGTTTGCATTAATGGCTCTGGCTGTGTAAAATATTCTTTCATTTATCAACTTACTTGCTTATGAGTTTTAAAATGATCCTTTAAACAAAGCAAGACCAAGAGTCATTCAGTCACACAGACAGTTCTGTAAGTCTGTCATGCTCATCGAAAAAATAAAAAAAAAACAAATAGTAGATTCAACAAAGTACTGGACAAATTAAAATTAATGTTTGGTCTACAGAAAAAAGTCAGGGGACCACCAAGTTTATAAAAAAAATTTTCCTGAAGGGTAAATGCATGTGTGAATCAGATTTTGTCACAGTCTGTCCAATAGCTGTTGAGATATTTCACTAAAAACCACACATTTCAATCTGCTGGTGGTGTGAGAGAAAAAGCTAAGGTGTCACCAGCAGGATTCTGTAGGATGTATTTATGAATGTCTATGCAGAAAAAAATCATCCCATTCAACCAATAGTTGCTGGAATATTTTATTGCAGACCAAAGTGGTGGCTGATGATGGACACAGTGATACTGTCACTCCTAGAGCCATGCTGCTATTGTGGTTAGTGTAAACTGTGAGTTGGCTGAACAGAGTCAAACATTTTAAAGATCAATGTGGTTAGTTTTCATCTGAAGAGGGTGAAGCTCATGGAAATGATAGATAGACTCCAGCAGCATTTACAAGCTTAAAGTTATTTTTACTTGTCCAAACTTCTGTATTCTGATGAGGCATCATATTTGTGTGTCTGTGTCTGTAATAACTGTTTTGTGTGATGACATATGCTATATAAATACATCAGCTATAACATTATGAAAACTGACAGGTGAAGAGCATGACATTGATCATTTTGTTACAGTGGCACCTGGTAATGAGTGGGATATATTAGACAGCATGTGAATATTTTGTCCGTGAAGTTGGAAGCAGAAAAAATTGGCAAGAGAAAGGATTTGAGTGACTTTGATAAGGAGCAAATTGGTTAGATGGATGATGACTGAGTCAGAACATCTCCAGAAGTGCAGCTCTTGGTGGATGTTCCCAGTCTGCAGTGGTCAGGACCTACCAAAAGTGGGCCAGGAGAGGAAAACTGATGACCCAGTGACAAAGTCATGGGCAGCCCAGGCTCACTGATGCAGGTGGGGATCAAAGGTTGGCCTGTGTTGTCCGATCCTATAGAAGAGCTACTGTAGCTTTAACTGTTGAAAAGGTTAATGTTGGTTCAGACAGAAAGGTGTCAGAACACACAGTGCAGTCTGTTGCATATGGGGCTGCATAGCCATAGACTGGTCAGGGTACCTATGTTGACCCATGTCCACTGCCAAAACCCCACAAGATGGGCATGTGAGCATCAGAAGTGGACCACAGAGCAATGGAAGAAGGTGGCCTGGTCTGATCAATCACCTTTTCTTTTCCTTTGTGTGGATGGATGGGTGCATGTGTATGATTAATACTGGCAGTGGTGGTACGAAAACCAGAAAATTATTGTAAGTAAGTATAAGTAATACCTAATTTTTATAAGTTGCAAGTTTCCTGCTTTTGTATTGTTACAGCAAACTTTCCAACTGTCTTTTGGCCTACATGTGTACATGTGCTGACAAAACCCTTGCAGATTTGGAAAAACTTGCTCAGAGCCACAAGGAAAATGTATTTCTGTGTAGTACATCTTTTGAGTAGTAACTCAATCTTCATGTGTAAAAGTGGAGTGCTCCTTTAATAGCAGTAATATTACTCAAGCTGCACTGTTCTGTCAAGCTACTGTACAATGTAATAACAGTGGAAGCAGTATTAGTATTTTTGTTATTCTTATTATGTATTTATTTATTATTTTTATTTTTCAAATTAATATTTTTTATATTTAAGTATTGGGTGTGTGTATCTATGTCAATGACAAAACCAGTTGCCCTTCAGGGACCACTAAAGTTAAAGCTGAAATTATAGTAGTGATAGTAACAGCAGTAGCCCTTACAGTCACAGCAGTAGTCGCTGCAGTATTTTAGAAACAGTAAGAATGATTTTTAGTTATCCCTCCGTTTTCTTTTCTCTTCACTCTGCGCTCCTTATTCTTTCTCTCTCTCTCTCTCTCTCTCTCTCTCTCTCTCTCTCTCTCTCTCTCGTTCTTTCTCTTCTCTCCCTCTGAAACTAATTAGCAGTGAAGGCCAGAGCAGAGGGAGGAGCAAGGAAGGGAAACATGAAGAACGAGAGGAGGGCTGAGAAACCAGAGGAGGTGAAAAGGAGAAAAAAGATACTAAAAGTGGAGAAAAGATCCATATTAGGTGGTTGCAGCCCTGGTTAACCCTGAGCAGTAAACAACCACAGCAGAGAATATAAACCCTATATTTTTTCTTCACTGCTGACAAGGACTGCTCAAGAGATAAAGTTCACACCTTTAATGAAATATTTTCATATTTTTGTCACTTGTACATCACACTTGTATTTTTACAAATGTTTGAAATGTATGTCACCCTCTTCATTTTTTTAAGTTCAATCTATTCTTCTTCTTTGCACCATATTCTACAACTAAAGCACGACCGATCAAGTCTTCCAGTTTTGCTTTCAGATTGCACTGTAAACACCTCAAGAGATAATCAGGACGACAGGCAACACACACTGATGTATAATGTCCTTCTAAAAGACCTGTACAAGTTGTTTTTTTAAATTCAAGGGAACTCCAGAGACTTAACATGACACTCATGTAACATTGTTGGTGTATTCCTTGGAAAAACTTTAAATCTTTGCTACCCACAATGCAAGACCACCAACAGTTGGGTCGGAGACCTAACAGTGTTACTATAATATTAACCTTATTGGTTTTTTTTTCAAGTTCCTGAGGTGGAATAGAGTGAAGTGATAGTGTATTGAGTTGTGGTGGAGTCGAACAGCCCTGCGCAGTACTGTGGCTGAACAGAACTAATGAGATTGACAGTACTAGAGCTACTGCCTTGTAATGTAAGACCTCCATGAGATGGACGAGTGTCAACAATCAGCCTGCTCCTTGAGTTGCTCAGCTGGTCAGACTGTGTTTTCTCAGATCCCAGCTATTAACTTGGCAAAAAGAAAAAATACAATGTTATTGCTAACCAAAATGATGGGAAAAAACCTACAAAAACAGGACTCACGTTTTAATAAATGGGAATTATCCTTTAATATTGTGGCACTGATTTGGAACCTGAGATAGATCAATTTTTTTGATTTCTATTTGGTTTTTTTTTTTGTTAACGTCACGTTGTCTCAGCTGTGAGTATCAGACATGGCACACACTTGTTAAAACTGAAACCACCTACAGAGAGGGAGGAGGGTTTTTTTAAGATGATGGAGCTCTCTCTCTCTCTCTCTCTCTCTCTCTCTCTCTCTCTCTCTCTCAGTGGGATGGATGGATTTTTCATCCTCCTCTATCTCTCTTATTGTCTTCACACACCAGTAGGATGAGACGCTCCACTGAATGGCTTTAACACCCCACGGACGTGGGTGTGTGTGTGTGTGTGTGTGTGTGTGAGATCTTTACTCAAAGAAGGAAGTCTGAAGATCAAACACACGCAAACACACTTTAATGTACTCTACTTTATTGGCATGAGAATATTATGAACACACACACATATACACACACACACACACAGTGATAAATGCAATCCTGGCAGAAGATCAATGCCGCCAAACTTTGGTTGAGCAAACAGCGATCCATAAAGAGGACTAACACTCATTTTCTATCACTCCGTTTCTCTGTCTTTTTCAGTAGTCAGATCATTGTCTTTCAATCATTCCATCTCCCAACTCTCTCTGCTTTTCTTTGAAAGCCTCCATCTGTTTACTTTTCTTAGCTTTCACTGTTACTTATTATTAATGCTTTTTTCAATGTTTTTATTTCCTCTATCTTTCTGTCTCTTCTTTTCTCTTTATCTTCTTATCTTCCTGTATTCTCTTTCTGGGTCTCTGTTTGCTTCCTCCTTTCAATCTCCACCTCTCTCCTCATCTTTTCCGTGTTCATGACTTTGGCCTTTCTTTCTCTCCAGATTCCTGCGTGTCATTTTTTTTCTTCAAAAAGCCTTTCTTTCTGTCTCTTCCAATGCTTACATCTCTTTTTTAAATCATTTCATTCCTGCTGCGTCCATCTATCTCTTTTGTTCTTCAAACTCTCTCTATTTTTTCCCTTTTACTCCATTTTCTGCTTTGATGACTCTGTCTGGACTCGGAGGTGAAACCAGTGTGATGGAGCTTCAAAGGAGACATGTTTGTCTTCTTGTTCTTATCCCTTCTTCCATCCCTCCGTCCATCCTCCAGTTTTCAATTCTTGCCTCCTCCCCTATTTCCGGTTTTTGTCATAGTGTCTCTTCCTTTTATCATCTCTTTTCTTTTCTCCATCTACTCTTCCCCTCTTTTCAACTTCCACCTCTCTTCTTTCCCTTTTCATTCCTCTTTCATCTTCTGTTTTCCTCATCCCATTTTCTTCGCCTACTTCTTCCATCATTCTGTCTTTTTTTTCCTGTCCTCATGTCTCCCTTCTCCTCATCCTCTTACACTCTTCCCACTTTCTCTTCTCCCTATTCTTCCTCTTCTTCTCTCTGATTCCCCTTTTCAGTGTAGTGTCCATCATTTTTTCTTTCCCGTCTGTCTCTTCATGTCCTCAGTTCCTTGTTTCCTCTTCAGTTTTCCCTCTTTTCCCTATTTGTCCTCTCCACCTTAGGCTTTCCCTCCTTTCTTCCTTTCCTGTTTTTATTCCCTCATGTCTGACCATGTCATTTCTTTTCCCCACTCACCTCCATGTCTTTTTCTCTTTTCTTATACTCATAATGTTCTTTCCTCTTTTGTCCTTTCCTACACTTTTTCTTCTCCTCCTTATTTCCTTTTCTTCTTCTCCACTCTTCTCTACTCATCTACCCGTTTCCCTTTCATTTTCCTCTCCTAATTTCCTCCCCTACTTGGCTCCTCTTTCATCTCCCACCCTCTTCCCCTCCCTTCCTCAGGCCGTCAGATATTGTTTAAAAAGCGGAGCTGCAGTTTGATGGTTAAAACGCTGGCAAATCGATACCTTCACACATGACAGAACGCCGGATGACGACAGGACGCAGAGCGAGCAAGGCAGGGATGAACAGAGAGAGAGCGAGCGAGGGAGGAGGAGGAAAAAAAATAACAAGCTGACAACAAAGAGGCCCTTATTTCCACAAGCTGAGATGGATGGATAGCAGGGGGGACGAGTGTGCGTGTGTGTTTATATCTTTTTATGCTCTGTCCTTTCCTCCCTCACTTTTCAGTCTGTTATTTTTGATGTTTTTTCTGTTTGTTCCTCTCACGTCACCTTCATCCTCTCTTTCTTTCTTCCTTCTTTGGTGTCTTTATTCCTCCGTCTATCTATCACAGTGTCATGATGGATGATTTTTAGGCTGATTTCTAAACTCTGAAAGCACACACCGTAATAACCTTTTGCTCGAGTCAAATACTTCACAGCTTCTCATAAAGGGTGTGTTTTAAGGTAAGAATCCCAAATGTATCTCAGAGGCTCTTAAGTGAACCTCAACAATGGACTCAAGCACAAGCTTGACACAGGTACAATTTAATCATTCTTCTCATGAGGTCGCAGTTGTGTCAGTACAATGACAGAAAAAACAAAAGAAAGGGAGATATCTACAATGGTGAGGCAAAAAAATAATCAAGAGAGGGAGAATGAAATAGCAAAAGAAAAGACAAGAACCGGGATAGAAAAAGGGAATGATGCTCCAAGAAATTGAGAGAGAAGTGAGATAGAGGAAGAGACAGAGGGATGTAAAATAGAAAAGGAGAAAGAGGGCTGATTAACCCTTCCTCCAACCTTTTGACAAATGAACAAAATCAACTGGGTCCACACTGCATCTATCACTGCTGATACACACACACACACACACACTCACAGGGGGGCCCAGAAATAACTACTTTCTGCTAATAAACCCAACTAGCATGCCAGGACACATTACTCTGTCATAGGCCACACACACACACATCCATCTTCTGCACAGAGAGAGAGAGAGAGAGAGAGAGAGAGCGCAAGGGAGTGAGGGAGCGATCGAGCTTCACTACACAGGCAGGAGTGATGGGGACATTTGTTAAGGATGCGGTCCATTCAATAGCAGTCATAGACCACCGCCGTCACTTTAAAGCCTCATCCATCTCCACTGTTCTGCCTTAATTTTTCAAAAAAAAAAGCCTTTGTGAGGAAATATGACTTCCTGTTTTTATCGTTTCATCATTTGTAAAAAGGTTCACCAGCAGCCAGCTGACTGGATGTTTCTTGGTATAAATCATAATAGCCACGAGGCGTCGATAAGCCACCACACTGCTGACGCAGAGTGGACCCGTACAGTGCGAGGAGGCTGATCACAGGTCTGGACTGGATCTGGAGAACAAATCCATCCTGCTTGTTAGCTGAAGGGAACATAGCTGCTGCTCTGATCCAAAATTTAAGTTCAATGTTTAGATCTGAAATAGTTTATGAAGTGAGTCCAATATCACATGTATTTGATCTACTGTATTATATGCAAAATTAAAACAGAATTATGGCACATGCTAATACAATGTCAATAGACCTAGCTAATGAGTGATGATAGCCTATAAGGCCCTACTCACTGAATATTTACCATCACGTACCGTAGCGTAACAGAGCTAGATTAAGTTACTGCTAACATTTCCCGCTGCTTCATGTTAAAAGCATTTAGCTGCTAAGAAACACAATGTTTTTTTATTGTCCACTGTAAACAGACACGGCAGCTGCTACTTCTGACAAAGTAATTAGTGAATAGCTGGTGAAGAAAGTGAAACTGTCAGCACTTTAAGAGTCAGATATTTTTCTCAAGAGTTGATAGAGACCCACATAGATAAAAGTGAGTATCTACAGAGTTTATGTACTTTCGTTTTGTATCTGTACTAATGCTTAATCATCCTGATGGTACAACACCAACAGTTTCACAGTATTCCACCAATCCACAGCAGTAATAATTACTTTATGAGCTCATATTTTGCGTGGACAACAAAAATACCAGAAATGTTGATGATGCAGATGAATGCAGTGAAGTAAAAAGTACAGTATTTCTGTCAGATATGTAGCTGCATGGAAGTACAGTATTTAGCATATTTAAAAACTGTGTGTAAAAATGTATTTACCACCAGTACTTCTCACTTCAGGCGACGGTCAGTCAGTCTAATGAACATTGGACCAAATTTCCATGAGTACATTGGTTTTCTGTCACATATCGAGGTCCAGGTCTCTGTGGCTGAGGATGATCTCTTTCCAGGTATAGGCTGCTGTGGAAACACATGTTATTAATAGTTTGCCATCTACAATTGTTGAAACTACAACTACTATCAGCAGCTTTCAGCCCTCACTGCAACAGCTTCTTCATAATTGAAACTATGTATCTAATGATTAATTTCATTATTGAATAGTCTGTAATAAATAGATCATTTTAGGCTTAAAATGTCAGAAAATAATGGACAACACTCCACACATGTCTTCAGATGTTTTCTTTCAACCATCCAACTGTCCAAAACCAGAGATCAGAGATCATATTGACTAAGTGAATTTGAATTAGTGAATATTTCATTTAGCTTGATGATTAAATTGCTTATCAAAATTGCTGGGATCATTTTTTCACCAGTAGACCAATTCATTGACCAACAAATTAACTCTACTTGAAAGATCCAGGTGTAAAATCATCAAAATAATCTCTTCCTCTGAAAAGAACATTTCACCGTTTTCAGCAAAAGATCAGATTAGTAAAGTGTACTTTGAGGCTGCATGGAGAACAGCTGAATGAGGCCATGTGTTTGACTGCTTGTTGGTGGTCTGACCCTGACAATCACTTATAAATAAAAACAAGTAAAGTCCTGTAGGTTCAAGGGTTCAAAGGGTTTTGGCTTTTTTTTTTCTGTTGAGCTCTCAGACACATCCATCACAGTCACAGTCACAGCAGGACTAACATTAGCAATCTGCGACTAACACGCACTCACACCACAAGGTCAATTAGCTTGACCCAGTTAATTAGATAGGCAGCCACCTGACACACACACACACACACACACACACTCAAGTTCATTAGTGGTGTGTGTGTGTGTGTGTTTGTTGGTCCAAATGAAGACCAATGGGTAGGCAGCTTTAATCTGCTGTTTCCAATGAGGAAACATATTTGAGGGGGGGCGCGAAGGATCCTCAGGAAAAACATTCAGCAATGATGTCACTGTGAGGGAATTAATAATTTATCCCCAGATTATTTGGTTTCCTGAACGGATCATTTGCTCTTAAATTTCTAAGCTAAATTTCTATGCTTTGAGTGTGTGTGTGTGTTGGGGGGGGGGCTTTTCTACACCATCACTGTGAAACAATTAGAAAACTTAGTTTCACTCCTTTGTTGTTGCTAACGCTGCTCCATCTCTTATTTCACTGTCTACACCACCACAGTCACCACCACTGCTCTCTCAAGCTGGGGAGGATGGGTCAACACACCTCACCTGTGCTACAGCCTTCCACTGAGTTTCATCAAAATGAGGGCATTAGTTTTTCTGCAATCCTACAGACAAAAATCAACCAAACCAACAAAGCTGAGCTTCTTGGCAGGGGCAAAAAGGTCACTGCAGTGCAAAGTAAGATATGCCAGGCTGAGGAAAACCCAAATAATAGAATACATGTTGATCCAAAATATCAACAAGAGCATTTTTCAACCATGTTAACACACAAACACACAGACACGCAAAGTACACACAGTTTCCAGAAAGTGAAGGGAATCCAGAGGAAGAGGAAGGGAATTATTTTTCTTTATTAAGTGAGCTGCTTTCCTTCGGGACGACAAACACAACACACATTAATCTAACCTGCAACCGCTGCATCTGTGTGTGAGAGGGACTGTGAGTCTCAGGAGTTTTGGCTTCTGTAGAAACAGTGTATTGGCTCTCTGCTCAGCCCAAAGACTAATTACTCAGAGTGACGTGGCTGTGCACACGCACGCACAGACACACACACACAAACACACACACACACCTCAGTCAGTCAACAGGTGTGTCAGACAGTGAGGTGTGGGAACATTACAGCAGAAAAAAGTAGGCAGAAATTAATTAGAGTGAGTGTGTGTGTGTGTGTGAGAGAGAGAGAGAGAGAGAGTGAGTGTGTTGTCCACACAAACACACAGTATCATACCGTTCAGAGCATGTAAATGCTGTTTGTGTATTTTTGCCTTTTTTATGTACTAAAGGGTCCCTCCAGGTCTAACATGGAGGCAGCAAATATGTTTCTGTCTTTGATAGACTTTGGTGCTTTTCTCAATTAAAATTGGCTGAAATCACTTAAATGTATAGTGAATTTATGTATAAACTGCTGAACGATGTTTTAAGGCCCAGTGTGTTAGTCATGGCCAACCATGGTTCTGCATACGGACTTGAGTCCTTCCGGATCACTCAGTATGCTGATCCAAGTTACTTGAATCCTTTGAGTCACCTGAGTCAGTATCACCAAGAACCAAGGGCCAGATCTACAGGACTCATTACTGTAACCAAGATTTTACTGCCCCTTGGTTACTGTCACGAGTCCTGTGGATCCGACTCTGTCTGGCGCTATGAGTCCTATGCATTCACTCCAGTCGCTCAGCTACAGCCTGTGGATTGGCTATGTTTCCGGCCATGCAGTTTTTCTAATCCAACTCCATCAGCTCCCTGAGTCCCCTGATGACAAATAAAGTAGCAAATACTGCTAGTCTGTGTAATTTATGCTATTTGTTGCAGCAGTTTCTTGCTAACAACAATTTAGAATGAACGGGGTAGATTATAAAGAGATTATGAATGGTGCCATTTGTATTTTTGTCAAATTCCTTCAACAGAATGGACAGTTTCCTTGAGTGGACAAACCAAACACAGCCTCAAGAGAGGGCTTTTCCTGTTTTCCTAGTTTTAAGATGCTACCTTAGGTTCTCCTACACTCTTGGAAAAAGAGGGCAAGGTGGCTTCACCTCCAAAATGTTGCTAAAACCCTACACATTGGAACGTCATTGGATTCATATGTTCGAAGACTTTGGGGTGTCTCAGTTTCTGAGGATTTGCTTGTTATGGGAACTATGGGAACTTTATTATTTAGAGAAAATGACCTGATAATTAAGAAGAACCAAACATGCCTCTCTTTGTGACTTTGGACTAGTGGGGAAAGCATAAAGAAAAAAACTATGAAGCTAGTGCAAAGTTTTGCTTCAGACCAGTACCTCAGTACTTCATTACTTCAACAATAAGTTTAAGACAATAGAGGCTGATCAGACAGTGTTTTTATTCATCAGTACCTTTTCTTAAAATTAGAAGGACTGGGCAAGTTAGTGCATTAATATTACATTAACACATCAATTAATCCAGCCCTAAAAATTAGATCAATCAATCTTTTCTTTAATTGTGAGAAAACATTTTAGATGAACTGCATTGGCTTAAATATTTGAATGAAACCTTGTGTCAGGGCGTGTTCTTAAAATTCACAATCATTTTCAGTAAACTAAACTACACTAATAAAAATCAAAGGAGGATGCATCCAGCAATTAACGCCATGCTTATAATCATGACAATAAAGTATGTGAGAAGCATTGTGTTCAAGTATTTTGGGTTCTACATTGCAGATGGCAAAGTTAGGACACAGTTAGAACACAGATGAGGACTCGTCTGAGAGCTGCATTACACACCAGGCGGCAATGAGTGGAGCAACGACAACATTCAGTTGTGTGACATGATGCGGGAAAATATAAAAACTGCAAAGAAATGCTCATGTGAAAGTCACAGCTCACTGTACGTCTGACTCATGTGCTGCTCATGTTTTATGTTGAGAATAATTCAAACGAATTACAAATTTGTTCAAACTTGACTTTTTGAAAAAGTGACGGCCCTATTGAAAAAAATCACATTATGAGTCTGAGCTGCAGTCGTGTACATGACCACTGGAGCTATGCAAAGCGATGAGGGTGATTCAGTGTTGCTGCATGAAGCTGAGCTCTGATTTGTCCGGTCAGAGTGCAGAGTGGAGGTGGTCTTTACAGCGCTCAGACCAGCTCTCTGTGAGCAGGGCAAAGTGCGCTCAGCATTAAACTGTTCTCAACATCCTCCCAATCTGTGCAACTTTGTCAAAGGCAGTTCAACATTAACAACTTAAAACAACACAGAATACGTTGCCACAGGGAACAAGCTGGGCCCTGATTAGGTTTTGTGGTGCTTGAATACAAACTTAACTGCAGGCAGAACATTGCAGCAGTGTTTCAAGTCTGCTCTTCCCTCTTCCCTCCCTTCCCTCTTTGACCACAGTCATATCACTGCTGGGTGTCGAAAATTAGACCACACCCAACCGTAATGTCAACAGGTCCTGGAGCTCACTTGCACATCACTGCTTGGAGATCAAAAAGACAAGATTTTTATGTGGTCTTAAGTTACTCTTCATCAACACGCTTTCTCCACTTCTGTCATTTGTTCAACTGCCAGAGGAAGAAGTGTTTTCATACATTACATTATTTTTCAAGACAAGAAGACAACTAAGACCACACTCTAAGTGTATTAAGAGAGCTGCTATATAAATATAGTTGTCTTTTTATTCACATTCCCATTACTGTGTGAGTACTTCATTGTGTCTTTTTTCTGTGTTAGGTATTCAGTCATTTTTTTTATCAGTGTGTGTTTAATTGTGTGTGACTGTGTGTTGAACAAAGAGCTTTTGGCTTCAGTGATTCTGAATATCAATACTGGCCAAACATGTGGTTACTACTACGGATCAATATTCTCTCTCTCTCTCTCTCTCTCACACACACACACACACACACACACACACACTCACACACACACACATTCTTCTTTTGTACTTGTTCTTTCTGGGTGGACAGGGTGTTATCAAGAGTTCAGTTTGTCTTTCTCTTCATTTTACTCTTCATCCTTTTCTCCTTCTCCACATCCTTTATTCTAGTTCCAAATTCTTCATTCTCACTTTTGTTTTGTTTCCCTCCATCCTTTCCACCTTCATCCCTTTATCTTTTTATACCTACTTTGTCCTTTACATTGTCATTTCCTCTGTCTGCACTTGCTTTCTCTCTTTAGTTGCTGCAAACTGAAATAAAGTTGAACTCTTAATCAGAAAGACTAATATAACCCGCATGTGTGTGTTTGTGTGTGTGTATTCAGTATATTACAAGACTCCTGCTCTCCAAAGCTAGAAAAAAATACCTCAAAAGTAGGAACAGAGAGAACAAAACAGGAACAGGAACACAAAGGAAAGTAAAAAGAGAGAGAGAGAGATAGATAGAGAGAGAGAGAGAGAGAGAGGTGAAATTAATGAAAGGTATGAACAGAACAAGAAAGGAAAAAAGAAAATGAACCAGTGCTGATTAAGTGGAGGGAACACACACGCACGCTCACACACACACAAAACAGCCAGCCAAAACCGAGTGTAACTGTGATGGATTTCAGTTATTAGCCAATCAGAAAGATGGATGGTGCAGCGCTCCGTCCAATCAACATCATCATCTAGATCCAGTTAGCAGATAGCGCCTCGCTGCTAATCAACTTATTAAAGTTCCTGATAATATCGCCGCAGAATAATCTCTCTCACACACACACACAGACACACACACCCTGACTGAAGAGTCAGGAGTCGATAAAATCACTTGAGGCGAGGCCGAGTGTAGAGGTAAGTAGTGACGCTGGAGGTCATTAATATTATTTAACACCTGCAGGGACAAACACTAATGAAGAAGAAAAACTGGATCGCCTGCTTCCTGCTGCCTCGTCCTCCAGCTGGAGAGAGAAAATGTATGTTTCAGATTTTTATGTTAAACATCTCTGGTTCAGTATATGTATGAGTATACTGTGGATTTGTTCACAAATTGGGAATTTTACAGTTGCAGATAGTTCATTAAAAGTGGCTACAGTGGAGTTTTCTTGTGAACATATTTGATTCAGTGGAGAGTTTCAGTTTCTTGTTGTCCATCAGATTCATTACAATAATGAAAATACAGCTTCAAACTGTTATTTGTAACAGTGTGTATTTCAGATAAATGCTAATGTTAGCCTACTGGGTTCATGATGACAGTATAACATTGTATGTTAGCATTTTAACATTTGCCAGTTAACAAAAAGTACATCTGAGGCTAAAGAAAAGGTCCTTAGTTTTGCAAGTATTTGGTCAGAAACCAAAGTATTGGACAGATTCAAATTTTTGATGCATCTGTAACAAATTTCATGGCAACCAAATGAGATCCCTACTGCCAGCATGACTAACAAGTTCCATTAGTATCAACTGGTGGATTGCTTAACCATTAGTTTCAATGATGAGCCTTGAAAATTAGTTATACAGTTGTATACTGAAGTCATAAAATATGCCATCAATTCAATGCAGCATTTTAGTGACACAAAGAAGTCAAGGAATAAGCTTTTCATAGCTCATTGGAAATGTTTCGAATTCTGTAGTCAAATAACTTAGTTGGTTTCACAAGTTAGGCAGAGATTTAGTGTCCAAGAGTTCAAATTAATAATTGTTACAGAGCAGTGTAATAATTAGCTATGTGAAAAACAGAGTGCACCTTAAACAGTAGTTGTTTCACCAGATGGGTCAGAGGTCAGAGGTCGGCTCAGAGCCTTTATTCATTCAACAGGGATGCATACAAGAGACACAGCAGGGACTGAACCTGTGACCTTTTAGCTATGGAACCACCTGACGCACAAATACCAGCTCCCGTTTTCTTTATTACACATTTAGTGTTTTAAACTTTTAGTGAAAAATGAGAATACCGTTAAACTGTCAATGCTGTGTAACCTGGACAGATCAGCTACAGCTTAAGGTACTCAGGAAAAAGGAAAAACAGCTTTTCTGCTCATTAAAGCAACTCCTAATTGACTATCAATTCCAGTTCAATGTGCTCCTGTGTGCTGTTTCTTCTGCTGGATGTCCCAGCTGCAGTACGGGTGGTTTGATCTGCCTAAGTGTTTTTCAAAGTCTGGATCGAACCTCAGAGGAGACCAGGCATGACGGAAGTGCTTCATACTCTGAAACATTCTGAGAGTAGTGCTTAAATACATAGAGATGTCAGAAATAATTTGTTGAGAAACTGACCTAATCATAGTCTTGACCTAATTATAGTGTGGGACTAATAGAATATGCTGCCAAATTTTACCATTGTTCTTCTCTCTAATAATAATAGTAGAGTTACTATTATTCTGATCATTCATATCCATGTAGGACTGACAAACCTAAAGTGATGTACCCATCTCGACTTACAGGGCATATAAATAGGAAACCACAGAACAGCAAAAATGGCAAAAGAAAGAGCCCAACTCTTCAGCAGCTCACAAGTTTAAAGGCTTAATTGTGACCAAAGGCAGTATAACAACAAGGCTGGCAGAAAGTTGCTGATAAACTAAATGCATAGGTGATCTGTAAATATCGTTACTTATTTCTATTAGCATTATTTTGGAAATTTCAAAGAACAATTGTATTATTTGCTTTCAGAGTTGGTGGGCCAAAAAGAGCATGGGAGATGATGTTCATACCGGCTGTACCTTCCTCACATCTTTTGCCACTATGCAATAGTTAACACTTACACCTGTGGTAAATGAAGTTCATTTCACAGGTTGCCATATTTCTGTTCTATTTTCACAGGTCTAAACCTGTACAGCATTTTATGCAAAGGATTTTGCTTTTAAATTGCATTTGCCAAGAAATCGACTCAAAGAGATCCTTCAGAGATATTTCTAAGTAAATAATAAATAATCAAAAGAAATTAAAATTAGGGTCAAACCTGCAGTTCAGGACTTTTACCTGTGTATATACAGCCATTCTATACATGCCCTTAATAAACAAGTTCACACAATACTGATTTAACCTATCACCATTAGGTAAATCTTTATGTATTTCATGGTATTCCAAAGTTTTTAGATTTGTAGTATTAACATTAACATTCTAGCTTTATGTTTTCCAAAGCCTGCATCAAAACCAGTTACAACTGAGAGTTTGGAGACTAGATAACGTCCACATTCACACATTCATCTGTCAATGTAAACATATCCATTTCCACTCTGGTGTTGAAAGCACAAAACAAAAATCAGTTGGATTTCTTCAGAAGTCAATACAATACGATACAGAGGTCAATTTTTAGACACTGATCATAATGATGAACTTACAGATGTGGTTTTGAAAGTGCATGCAGATGGTAACATGAAAACTGTGAACCACAATATATATGACAACTGCTGACAAAAGATATATTCAAATTTAAATTCACACATCACAGACTACTGCTGAAGTCCCGTTTGCTTTTGTTTTAACTTTTACACTTTTATTTGTTTTTAGCTGTTGCTGCATTTGAATTTCTGTTAATCACTATCTTTCACCAGCCTAAAATCTGATTGAACACCATGTGTGTGTGTGCACACACACATGGTGTTTGGGGACATTACATAGACTTAAATTAATTTCCTGGAGGCTTAACCACCACCTAACCATAACAATAAACTTGCCTATGCAAAACAATAAACATTACTTGCCTAATCCTAACCCTTACCTTAACCTAACCTTAAAACAAGTCTTCACCCTAATATTTAATGATTTACATTCAGGGGACTTGCATTTTGTCCCTATAAGTAAGGCAGGTCCTCACACTGCAACTGTGTAAACAGATTTTTGTCCTCACAACTACAGGAATACACATCCACACACACACACACACCACATATAGCCTGTTAAGGAGATTGTTGGGATTTGATCCACAATTGGTGTTTAGGATGAAAAGGTTCAGAGTGATGGCTGTGTTTCTGCTCAGCAGGCTGACACTGACAGCTATCACAATGGGAAAATGACTGTCACATTACTGTCACATACCTAAACCTGCTTGTGTGTGTGTGTGTGTGTCAGTGATGCAGTGATGTGGGGGTCAGGGTCCTGGTGTGACCCTGGCGTTGGATCGATAGCCAGGCCATCAGAACTGACAGATGGCAAACCTGCGCCTGACTCCAACAGAGAATTTCTACCACAGCCTGCCACTGACAGACAGTGAATGCACCGTGATTCCCCACCACCACCACCACCACACACACAGCTCAAGCACTGTACCAGTGAGACAAGAGGTGAGCACTGGGAGATTTATCTTGATTTCAGACCAGTTGAGGGATGCACCCTTTGGCGTTGCTGTTGGCATTGTTATAGCTAAATTTACCTGTTTTCAGTGCTACCAGGCTAAGCTAGCTATCAGCTGTCAGTCATACATCCTGTCTGATGTGGATTAGTTTTTCTGTCTGGTCCTGAACTCCCTCAAAAGACCACTAAAGACAACTACAAACAAAACCAACTCTTCACACTGAAATATACAGCTTCTGACCAACACACACACACACATACACACACATAGTGAGGATGGAGTGTGCTGTGGTTGATATGTGAGGCTCATTAACACCATTGTCTCTATAAGGAATGGTGGACACAACAACAACAACAGCAATAACGACAGCTACATCCATCCTGTGTGAGGATTTACACGCTCTCTGTTACAACCTCGGCCTTATTTTTAACTTTTGGCCAGCTGCACAGTCTGCCAGCAGTTTAGCCTCCTTAAAAAATGTTACTGTTGTTGTTGTGGTTATCTATTGGAAACATACTGCTGTCATCGTTGTTCATTTGTCAACATCATTCCCATGTGAAAGCACACTGGAAATTTTTGAGATATCACATATCTTTGACTTCTACATCGAATCAGAATGACTTCTGATCTTTCATTTGCAAGAATTTTATCTTTGAATAAAACTGTCAAAATGTGGTGGGTTTCTGTATTAAAATGAGCTTGGCACATTTATTTAAGTACTGTACTTAAGTACCATTGTATCATTGTACTCAACAAGTTCGTATCTGAGATATGGAAACACAGTGATATCACTAAACCACTTTATTTGGAGGTCAAACTGAAAGTGAGCACAGCTGCCTCGCTGCACAGGAAAACTATGAGAACACACTGCAGTCAGCACAGCAGGTCAAAGTTGAAGCCTTCTGTGAACTGTGATGGATGTTTACAATGGACAGACGCACAAATACGATGACAGACAAGTTTCATCTTGTCAGTTACTCACAGAATAACCACAGTGCAGCGACAGTCAGCGCCGGCGAGATGGAGGAGAGATGACTGGACTGGCAGCAGCATCACAGTTTAGCCCGTACATGTATTTTGCCCATCCAGGTGTGCTTAATGTCCATATGTTTACACAGCATACCTTCTGTGTGGACGAGTAACAATGAAAATGACACCATTCAAGTCACCATTCAAGATTAGTAAGCACACTGACTTTAAAAAACATAATGTCAAAGTCCAGAAAACAGTCTGTACTGGTAATTCAATACATTTACTGTCCTTAGAATCCACCCATCAAATCTTAGAGCCCAGGCAGTGTGAGCTGGATGTCCCCCACAGGCTCCACACCAGTCTAATGATGACCCTCGACACACTCCACCGAGAGGTCAGAGGCCAAAGGTCAACATCACAAACAGGGAGGGGGGTGAGTGGAGGTAAAGAGAGTAGAAATTTATAAAACACCTAAAAAGGTTTTTAGTACGAGAATTAAAATAAACACAGCCTGCCTGCAGGAGCTCCATTAGTTGAAAATCCAAACTGAAGAAACATTGGTCTTCTTTCTAAAAAATGAACAAAATCATTAAATAGAGACTTTTTCCTCAGTGGCGTGTTAAGGAACCTGAGTTTTGGTTTTCATTATTGTGGTGAAATCTTTGGTGAGCAGAACCAAGGATTTATCCAAACACTGAAACAGAGTTGCAGACTTTCAAATCTTGAACATCTCTTCTTTCTCTCACAGAATTATCTGTTTCTCCTCTCCCTCTCTCTTCAACTCCCTGGTCTCCCACCCTCATAAAAAATACTCCCTCCATCTCCTCCATCTTTCTTCCCTCCCAGACTTTGCTGGTTCTAAAAATAATTCTAGGTTTCTGGCCTCTCCCTCTGCTCCCCCTCCATCCTTAACCTCGTCCTGGTCTGCAGCTGATCTTCCTCGGCCGGACCCTCAGGTACCGGGCTAACTGGACGCCGAGGCTGAGGTATGCATCACTGTCAAGCTAAATGTAGAATCAGCATTTCTGAGCCCGCCAAACCCCCGGCTGGGCCTAACCCTTACCTGGTCAGTCCAGAGGAGACGCTATGGCCCCTGAAGGCTCTGCACCGCCCCAGTATTGATTTCTTTCTTTTCCCGCAGAAACAAAGAGACTTTCTCTGTTACATGATATATCATAATCACGTCATTTGTAGCTTTGAGTCCGCAGATGTAAGGGAAGCAGGCCAGCATTAGAGAGAGAGAGAGAGAGAGAGAGAGAGAGAGAGAGAGAGAGATAGAGACCTAGATAAAGAGTTTTGGACTGCCTTGAGGTAAAAGAATTAATTGCAGCATCTGAATTTCTGCTTCCTTTCTTGGTTTAAAATCAAGTTTCTCTCTCATTTTGTGCTGTATGTCAAGCCACAAAACTACAAAGTCGTCTGCCAAAAACATTCATTTACATTATCAAAAGCAGGCTGAAAGGCTGATCTTTGAGCTAATAGTTTTCAGTTATTAAGAATCAGGTCTACTTTTGTCTACTTAGCATTACTGTAGAATATATACCGATCAGCCACAACATGAAAACCACTGACAGGTGAAGTGAATAAAGTTCATTTTACAATGCAGTGTTCTGCAGGGAAACCTTGGGTTCATACACCACCAACCTAAACATTGCAGACCGCATACACCCTCTCATGACAACGGCTCTTCCCGTCAGCAGCTTCCTCCCTGTACAATTTACCCACCTGGAGGAAGTCAGTGTTGAATTTTAACTTAAGTCCTTAAGCCAATGTTACCTTCTCCTAAACTGACTTAAGTTGTTTTGGCACCTAAACCTAACCAAACTGCGACCATTTCATGTTAACTGCATGTTTATTATTGTTACCACCTTGATGATGATGGTCACCTTCATCCTTTCCTGTCTGTGTCAAAGGAAAGGCTAAATGCAGACAGCGTTAAGTGCATATGATGTGTGAAGTCTCCTTGAACAGCGTGGTGTTTACATACCATCCCATGATATCATGTCAGGACTTTGGGGGCTCCATACAGGTTGTATTTTGAGTCTAAAAATATTAGACATTGGATGGGTCAATACAACATGTGTCCTGCTTCCTTTTTTAAAACTAGTTTCTTTTAAACATGACATAAAGAGTCCCCTAACTTCAACAAAGTACTCATTTTAACCCAAACCCTAGTCTTTTGTGCTTAAAGCACCACTGCCATTAACCATAGTGTTGTCAAACTATAAAACACTTATTTTTTCAAAAGCGATTTGTAACAGTTTTGGGGGACAGCAGGAAAATATCCTGAGGACAATTTTATGTCTGTTTTTGTTTTTTGGGTACTGAGTTGTTTTAATGCTTAGGACAAATACATGACTACATACCACGAAAAACACACTCACAGAGCTATGGTTGGGATGTCTTTTGACCGTGGTGTCATGCTCAGGAATATGATGGATGGTTTCCAAACAAAAACCGAGTTTGAGGAGCGAGCAGCAGAGAGACTACGAGCAGATGATGGATGGATCGGTCAGCTGCATCGCCTCGCTGCAGCACACAGCGTTCACAACACAGCACATCATACCACCCAAAAAAATGGGGGAAAAAAAATCATGAGTTTTGGCAGGAAACACCCCCCTACACACACACACACTGAGACGACAGAATTACCTCACATGGAGTTTTTAAAGTACACAAACTCTGAGTCCTGTGTGCAGGGTGTGTTTACTGTATAGCAGCAAGCGTGAAAATTTAATTTCCGTTCGGGGGACACAAACCAAAAAACCCCCAGAAAGTATTTAAGTTGAGCTTTAACATCAGTGTTTACAGTAAAATATATGAACTCCTGAAGGGGTCGGACTGCCTGCTGGTCTGCAAACTGAGATTTAATGGAGGCTGAGAGCTTTTTACTGGCGCTGCAGTGCAGTCTGAGAGACAAGGAGAGGGTTGGGTTCTTAAAAAAACATTCATTTTAGTTGACGGTACAGAGGTTTGAGAGCTAGTTTCAATTTTTCAATTCTCCATTTGGAAACCATATTAGCAATCTGAGCATGAACCTTCAAGTCTTAAATTCAAAAACTATTCTTCACTCAAGGTCTCCTTATTAGTTTTCTGTTATGACAACTAAGCAAAATGCATTTACTGATGGCAACAAGATGTGGTTCAGCAATTGCAAGCAGCAATATCTTAATAATAATTGGAACGAAAAGTGATCATTGTGCAAAAGAAAGAAAGAAAGTGACATATTTTGTCATTGGAGGGAACTCACTCCAACGAAATTTGTGCTCTGCATTTAACCCACCCAAGTGACGTGCACACACTCACAGCAAACCCGGGGCAGTGGGCGACCGCGTGCAGCGCCCGGGGGGGTTAGGTACTGTGCTCAAGGGTACCTCAGCCATGGACACCGGGACGGGGAATCGAACCAGCGATCCACCGGTTACGGGTCCGACACCGCCTAACCGCTGATCCACGACTGCCCTTAAAAGATTATACAAAAGATTCAAGCTTGCCAGTAACTACTACAATGACAAATATCTATCTGAAAATTTGAGAGAACTTATTCTTTTATCCGAATGTATCAGATATGATGCAGTTTCTTTTGTTTTTCTACATCTGAGAAATCAGATGTAGAGTTTCAATCTAATAGTCAGTAAACCTGACTAAAGCCTTGTTGTAACAATATGGTGTTTGACCGTTGATCGTTGATTTCCACAGGGAAACCCCTCTGTTCTCTTCCCTTCACCTTGATGATTGCCATGATGTTGTTAGTACTAACAGCGTCAAAGGAACAACTTTTATATTTGTACGTTTTGCATAGTTTTTTGGTTTCAATAAATGTTTTTTTAGTTCAGTTAAATTTAACCAGCGTCATATATCCCAATTCTACTATTTCATTACTATTGGCAAAAACAAATCCAGATTACGATGACTGTTTAAATATTGATTTTTTGAATAATATGACAAATGTTATGTCACACTGTAAAATGTGCTTCTTCTTTAGGCAAATAGGATTGTGAAAAACATTAACATTTATACCAAAGCGAGTGTGTGCGCTCTGAAATCAGAAATGTCATTAGCAGCAGAGCCCAAAGCCAGCTGAACTCTGGGTAATTCCTGTCACAGAGCATTGGGGGAAAACACGTTTGGTTGTTGAACAGAGCGACTCCGACTCACTTCATATAATCAATATGAGCAGATCCCGGAGCCCTGCTCTCTCAGAGGCTCTAGCATTTACATTTTGATTCAGGTCCTCCATGAGAAGAGGAGGAGGAGGGAGTCATCAGAAAAAAGGTTAACTCTGCAGCCTTTTAACTCTTGTCCTTCTCCTCCTCCATCCTGTCCTCACTCCACAGTCTGGTCCTGGAGATGAAGGTGGTTTTGATCCTCTTTGCAGCCCAGCAGTACTACAGGGAGCGTATCGAGATGCCACGGACCATCAGAGCCAGTTTGCCACCACCTTCTCCAACAAGTCTGAAGCACTTCTCCTGATCTACGGCCCGTTGATGGCTTGTCAATATATAGATCACCCCTTCTTCACTCTAATTCAGTGAAAAAATCTAGTTTTCCATTAGTCTCTGCCCCGCTAACGTTACCCCAAGCTTCTTCACCTGTAATTATTAAAGGCAGATTCCCTGAAAGCAATCAACCCGCCGCCATTTGTATCTTTGAAATCTTAATAAGCCCAAGGCAGAGACGGGAGGTGAGGAGGGGGGGTGAACAGAAAGAGGAGTACTAAGAGGAGGTGAAGT
The DNA here is from genome assembly GCF_020382885.2 of Scatophagus argus. NCBI lineage: Eukaryota > Metazoa > Chordata > Actinopteri > Scatophagidae > Scatophagus > Scatophagus argus. The sequence goes on along the minus strand of NC_058496.1, from coordinate 22,337,258 downwards.
GTGACAGAGAAAGAAGAGTGGAGAAAAGCAGAAAAGAGAGGAGAGGAGGGAAGGAGAAAAAACAAAGGCATGATTTAGGGAGGAAGGAGAGAGGAGACAACAGAGGAGAGGGGGAGGTAAAGGGTGGGATGATGAAGGTGAAAGGAGGGTAGGTAACAAGTACTGAGAGGAAGAGAAAGCAAAAACAAAAAAAGGTGCAGAAGTGAAGGATAAAAGATTATATTAGAAATTACCCACCCTCTTTCTCTCTCTCTCTCTCTCAACCCAACTAGCCAAGGCAGATGGCCGCCCACAGTGAGCCAAGGGAGGTTTCTGCCTTTTAAAAGGAAGTTTTTCCTTGCCACTGCCAAGTGCTTCCGCATAGGGGTTTTGTGGGGTCTCTCTAAAAATCAAATTAAAGAGAATGGTCTAGACCTGCTCTAACTGGAAAGTGTCATGAGATTGGTGTTATATAAATACATTGAATTGAACTGAATTGAATTGAAAAGACCAAGTTTGAGAAGTTTGAGGAGGAAGGACTGATTCTTATTCTGATTAAAGAATTTTCCTTCGGGGATAAATAAAAGAATTCTGATTCTGATTGCGAAGTTAGTAAGAGAACATAAGAATAAGAGGTCAAAAACAGATTAAAACAAGGCAAGGAGGTAAAGAGGAACAATGACAGGTGGTGAGGTGAAAGTAAAGAAAGAATGAGAAATGAGAAGGTGATTGGGCAGGAAAGAAAACAATAGAGGAGAACAGGTGATAGCAAAGAAAAGGAAAAGAACAGGAACAAAGAAAGGTGGAATCTAAGTGGAAGTAAGGACAAAAATTATGTTACAGGAAACAAGAAATTCTGGACAGCCGTATACCCAGAGACGGTGGTAATGCTGAAACATAGACCAACTGGTAAATGGAGAGCTTTGTTTTTAATCACAAAAATACATTACATTTCGTCTTTTAACCCCGACAGCAAGAAAGGTGAACATCAGACTTTAAATTAGAGCTTTAAGGGCTCAACTGGCAAACTAATAAGCATGGATCTTATTCTGTACACTCCACAACTCAGCATGTGCCAGAGAGTAGCAGGAACTCTGTGGCATCTTTCTCAGACTCAGTCAACAGCTTCAGATTTTAGTTTCACCTCACTAAACAACTTTCATGTGGGTCAAGAAGAGGAGAGTACACTGAGTAGAAAATCCTCTAATTACCCTATTTGCTCTGCCCGGTATTCTTCCCAGAGTTTTCTTACCAGGGAGGGTAAGAGGAAGGTAAGGATCAGAGTACCTGCTATCATTCTGAGTGCAGGTAAAAAATGGCCAGAAAGAGACGTTCCTGGATTCTTGAGTAAATATTTTTGAAAGTCTATAGCTGGAAATCTGAACTCATTCAATATCCTCCTGGAACATCCATCCATCCATTTTCTATACCGCTTATCCGTCAGGGTCGCGGGGGAGCTGGAGCCTATCCCAGCTGACTACGGGCGAGAGGCGGGGTACACCGCTGATTGCCAGTCAATCGCAGGGCCAACACACAAAGACAACAACCACACACTCTCACACTCACACCTAGGGACAATTTAGAGTAGCCAGTTACCCTAACGTGCATGTTTTTGGTATTGTGGGAGGAAGCCGGAGTACCCGGAGAAAACCCACGCAGGCACAGGGAGAACATGCAAACTCCACATAGAAGGGCCCAGACTGGGATTCGAACCTGGAACCCTCTTGCTATGAGGCGACAGTGCTAACCACTGCACCACCATGCCGCCCATCCTCCTAGAACATCTTCAGATAAAGCTTTTCTCTAGAGATTATTGCACTTTAAAACTTGGCAGTTGTATTCCCAACAAATCCCCAATGTATCAAAAGACATATATTACTCACCAAATACATGTGTCTTGTATCTCCAGATTTTGCTTTGTTGTCATCTCTCCTTCTTTTTGCCTCTCGATACAACTCGAAGAACCTCCTGAACACCCAGAATTGTAGCTCTGAAAATTGTAAACATAGAATAAGAAAAAACAGACAACAAACTAGCAAACAAACAAACAAAAAACAAGACTGTATGTAAAAAAAAACAAACAAAAAAAACTTGGATTTGGAGAAACATGGTTGGTAATTTGCAGTGGAACTTTTATAGTGGGATTAGGAACACAACTTCTGCAGCTGTTACATGTTCTGCAGGAAATACTACGACTGTGAAAAAGAAGAGAGAGAGCAATTTAAAAAGCACAGTGATACGAGTGATGTAGAAAGCCTGAGGTTGGTCTTGAAGCACTTAAATGTCACGAAATCAAATATCCAGGGGGAGTATCCAGGGTGAGTTATGTTCCTACCTGGAAAATGAGGTCTTCTTTACTCTCTTTTTCCTTTTGCTCTTTTTACTTTTGGACTTTTTTCCTAATTTGTTGTTTTCAGTTTATCCCGCTGCAGACGGAGGTGAACTTTACAGAAGGCTGTTTCACATTCTCATTCTATCAAAATCGACTGAGCAAACTTTCCAGAAAAGGTCTTTCACTTTCATTTTGTCTTTTGTTTCTTGTTCTGTCTTCCTTCTCCGAAAAATATCTGACAGAGTACAGTCAGTTTCGGCGGTGGCAGCACCAAATGAGAGCCGAAATGCCGAAGATTCTTGATTTTCATGTTGCGTTCTGTCCAACAGTATCACAAGAGAAGAATATCGATATTGGGCTATACTTTCAGTGATGTTGGCACTGGATTTACATCATGTCTGGTAGAATCATCCAATAACAAGACAAAAAATTCTTCAAACTATGTCACTGTGTTCTCCTGCAATAAGTAAAAAGTCCCTGAGTGGCCAAATATTGTTAATCTCAAGTTTGACTGAACTTGTGGGAAGTTGAACACAAGATGTCTGCAACTTCACTGAGTGTATTCCCATCTCTGTGTGATTAAACATAAGCACAGAGAAACTTTCCTCCTTTAGCAGATGAATATGAAAAACAATAAACAAAATAGGGGACATTAACAGAAGACCTACAAGAAATGAAGGAATCATGTCCCCTGAACTGCTAGAGGCTTTTGAAGTTAAATTTATAGAGGAATTGTCATTTGTATCAAGAAAAAATGGCAAATTCATGCCTTAGTTGAACTACCTGAAAATATATAAAAGGTAATGGACGGACGAAATAATACAGTACATATAGTTTCTGTTTGTCTAACGTTGTGGTTCTAGTTTTCAAGTAGCATTAGGATACTCACTTTAACCTACATAAGTCAACCATCAGAGAATTTTTTTTTTTTTTTTTGGGGGGGGACTTTGCTGCTTCTGCGTCTAGAAAGAAATGAACTTTACCAAGTGTCCTTTCACACCCTCGTTCTGTCAGGATGGAAAGAGAAAACTTTGATGGAAAAGGTCTCTCTTTCTCTCTGTCGGTCTTCAGAGAAACGAGGCCTTCACCCCGTTTATTGCTGAGCTGCAGCGTTTTCAAGCACCAGGCCCCGACAGGAAAAGTGTCAGGCCAGTTTCTGACGTGAATTTGCATTCCTCAATGATGGGTGACAGAGCTGAAAGGCCAGGAGAAAACCAGCGCATCGATCGGCTTGTGGAAACTATTCAAAGAAACAGATGAGCTGAAGGAGCAGAGAGGTTCTCATACCTTCCCTCCATCTCTCCATCTCTGCAAACCACCACTTGCTTTAAAGAACAGAACTTCATTAAATTGTGCCACTCGCTGTTTGTATCACAGTGTGGAGTGTGTGGGGGAGGTGGTGGTGGTGGTGGTGATGAGTGTCGGGGGTGCTGAAGGATCAGAGGTTCACCACAGAAGAGCTATTAACTCTGCTCCACCATCAGTGTTGTTCTCCTGCATACGAAAGCAGCAAGCAGGTTGTCACAGTACATTCCCAGGACGGCACAACAACGGGAACACTGGTAATGAGGTTGTACACACACACACACACACACACAGGCACACACACAGACATATACACACAGTCAAGAGCACATACACATGAACACACATACAGATTATACCCCCAGGTATGCAATAAATACTGTAAAATGCAAAGGCGTGCACACACAAGTAGTGGACAAAAAACAGAAAGAATTAACATGAAGACAAGAGTCTGCTCTGTTGCTACATTATATTACACGTTCATATTTAGATTAACTCTTTAGAAGTCAAGTCCTCTGCCCTCTGTAGGGTGTGGATTCCACAGGCAGACAGGTAGTTGAAAAGCATTAACATTACCAACATTTACAGGTGATGTGCAAAAGACATCAGGTAACATCTGTGGCTATCTGTGCTTTTATTGGCAAAATAATTAATAGATATTTTTCAAATAAATAATGGCTATAAAAAGAAAATAATGAAATTATGAATTATGAATTAAATATGTATGTGGTTGGAGCCAGCACACACACATAACCACTAAGAAATAATAAGTCAATAAACCAAAAAAATGTATACACACAAATCTGTGTTAACACAGATACAATTTCTAACCATACACTGCGAATATGTTGGGGTTTTTTTTTATAGTATTTTATTCTTTAATTTTCTTTTTCCTTTAGTTTTTTATGGCTGTTTGATTGGTTAAGCATACCCCCCCCCCCCCCCCCCCCACACACACACACACACACACACACACACACACAGGGCCTGGTCGGTCTGACAGAGCCAGCTGTGCTCTCTCACTCTTCAATTAATTCTCTCTGCTGCTTTGACCTTTTCCTCTGACAGAAACAAAGAAACTGGAGGCTGCACTGCTTTGCAAACAAACACACACTCACACACATACACATAAAGATGCAGAAATGTACTCACTCAATGGAAGAAAGTGCACACATGCAGTGATACAAATTCACAAAACATAAACCATGATTTCTAACATATTTGCTTGAACTATAGTAACAATCTGTCTGTCAAGGGCTGTTTCCTTTTTCAGACATCTTTGAACATTATCTAAATAAAACAAGAATAAATCCTATGGACATATGCAATCAAGACAGATGTCTGGTTCAAAGAATGGTTACGAACCATTGATTGTTTATTAAAGTGAACAACAGAGCAAGAGAGCTCCCAACAGTAAAACCAAAACATTTCGATCACCCCTTATTGGCTGGCTGCAGTACAGGTCATAAACTCCTCCCCCTTCATGTTAGTAGATGGGACATGGGTCAAACTAAAAACTCAAAATAGAAGTCAAATACATTTTTCCCAAATATGGTTCCTGTAATTTTAGGTAGATCTTATCACACTAATGTTTGCTCAAAAGGGGGTGAAAGACCACGATTGACAGCTGAGTGTGGCTTGCAATTGAGCCAGCTGAGTGTAGGGGCAAGAACTTGATCCTGTAACTCTACAGCACAGACTCTGGCTCCAAATGATGTCATCAGCGCAAGATGGCCGTGCTCATATCCAAAATATTCGGATTTCACTTTTGTATAGTAGAAGGAAGTGGGGATGTGTGACCTGCCGACTACATTTCAAAAAACTTTAAAAGAAAAAACAATGTCAAAAAAAAAAAATTCACTGTGAAATGATTATTATTGACTTTATTAAGATAATTTGTTAGAGCTGTGTCAGATTTTTCCATCAGGAGCACAGAACTTTAACACTTTGTTTGTCATTTCTCTTGAGTGTTGAATTTTCTGACAGAAATGTAGTAGCTAACATCTTGCACGTACACACAACAGCTGAATCCTATCTTCAACAGGTGTCACAAATCAGAAAAAAATAAAGGAAATCTTTCCGCTAAAAGTGATCTAACCCAGAAATCTCAGCCAAATCTGTTTTTAAGTGACTTCAGAGACCAATATACTATCAGACAGGCAAAAAGAAAAGCTCCCTCCCTCCTCCTTGAATTGTCTTTTTTTCACTGTGTCTATGACAAAGCTCAAGCTGAGGAGATTTGTGTTTTTGCTTGTAAAAATAGCCCAATTTGTTCTAAAGTCAGGTTGAAGTTTGTTACCTTCTAGGCTCACTGCCAGGTACAGCAACATGTCAGATTTTTCCTGTTAAACATATAAAAAACAAAAGTATTCTCATATTTATTGATCTCTGGTTCAAAAGAGGCCACTTAAAGTCAGAATAAAAACAATACTTTGATTGGCCTAGGTAAGTGTAGATGCATTTATTCATAAACAGTCAGAGGTCAGCTCATTTTTCTTCTCATTCATTCATTCTTTCATTATGCACCCTATATACCCTCCTGTTAAGAGTTTAGCTCTGCATCAGAACAGAAAGGCTCCTGTGTTGTGTTGTCGCCATTACACAGAAAAGAATAATCAGCCATTCAAGTCAGTCTGTCATGATCTGTGAAGAGTAACTACATCCAGGCCAGCTTGGCCATCCAACATTCTGCACATGCTCCGTCTCACAGTTTATCACTTCAGAATGTATGATATTCAGTGTCACATTAGAAATGAGGTGTAGTCACAAGTGCAATAAAACCTACTTGAATACATGTTATCAGTCCATAAATGCCACTCTTATCGCTGTCCCCACTGAGACTCAAGCACCCACTCTGTGCAACTTCAACATTAAGTAGTTGTATGTTCAACATTGTGGCCACACCTAAAAAGGTCTTTTTCTGTTGAGACAATGACTCCACTTGAATTTAAATTTCTAACATTGTGCTTTGTTTACTAATTGGCACTAACCACAAATGGGACCTTGAATGTATGAACCAAATTTAGTTTTGTCAAAAAATTTCAACAAAAACAAAAGTTATATCCTCGCAGTTTCATTAAATGAAAAATCATGGGATCATCTGGGAACAATGAATGTTAGTAGGTTTCATTAGAATCCATTTAATAGCTGGACAGACTGACTAATGTTGCCAACAATAATAATAATACATTTTCATGAATAATTCAGGATAAAACAAATGTTTTTAATTTAATAAACTTAAAATGTTATTTCATTTTACTTTACTTGTTAGTAGATTTCAGAGCATACTTTCTTGTCATATATCAATATACCCTCACAAATATATGCTTAAAAAGCCACACAGTGCTGTTAAACTTGACACGTCATTTTTTAGAGTGTCAGTCTTTCAGCCAGTCAGTCAGCAGCTGTGCAGTGCTGTCACACTTCATCAAAGCTCCATCACCAATGATAATGTGACCTGGCCGACTCAGCACCGCCACTCCCTGCTGCCCAGAATATTGGCAAGTGTCAGATAGCCAATAGATTTATGTATGCAAATCAGCCCGATCAATACTGTCTGCCACGGCCTGAGATCTACAACCACACCACATCGCCTGGAATATTTCCTGTCAAATAAAATCCAGTGGCAGAGCAGAGGGAGTGGAAAAAAAAAAAAACTTAATATGAAAGGAAAAATGATTTGGAGGAGGAGGAGAGGAAAAGTAGAGATATGATGAAGAAGGTTTGCTGTCAATGAGACGGCAGAAGGCCAATCATCAGAAAGAATAAATCAGTGCAGGGCTGTCACCGGAGGAGGGAATAGCAGCGAGAAGCCAAGAGACATGAGAGAAGATTTTACTCTATCAAAGTACAAAAACAATTACTTGATAGGCCTTCATATCAAAATATTTTCTTTACATAATCTGTTTTTTGTACTACAGGAGCAAGATCAGGTGTCTCAAAGTTAAATTAATAATATCTGCTTTAAATTGAATGAATGAAAAAGTTAAATTGCTTTATAACTGCTTTATAGGTATGTCAAGCAAGGATGAGCAAGCACACCATTATCTGTATTAATTCAACCAACTAAATTATCTGTGTCCTTACCTGCACTTGGAGTGGGCGGGCCTTAAACTGGAAGCTGGTGATGTAAACCGGAACCATGCAGAGTAAACTGAAGGTCAATAATTGAAGCATGAAGTTGAGATAGGAAGCTCAGAAGTTGCTATATTTGTTGGAAAAGTATTTACAGAGCGGTCTCAGAACTGAGCTTCAGATCAGTGCCTTGGGCTAAGAGAACCGATACACTGCCTTTTCTTGTTAAAGAAAAAAACGAGAAAAAGAGCAGTGCTGCTTTATTCATTTCTTTATTTTTAATTATTTTTTTTTAAACAAACCTGACAATCTGAAGTGCCACATTAATCTGCCTGGTAACTGTGGTTGGTAAAGTCAAATAGCTCCAAGTATCCAGAAACAGCCAGTACTAGTTTCTGCTCCCTCTGCATTGTTTCAAAGCAACTGTGAAATTTCAGCACCAAAATTTTCTGCTCTGAGTTGAAGTCTTTTCAGCTCGAGTCCTTCAGAGCACTCTTCCAAAAACGTAAGGAAAACAACCACAAAACAAAGATGCCTCTTGATGCTGTTGTCTGATCAGGCCACAAGAGAACTAATGAATAAACATTAGCTACCCAGTGAGGATTTTCCTTTATCATGAGTACAGATACTGACACATTTAACTCGGATGATAGCGCATGTGTAACAGATACACATTTTTCAGTTGAGCATTCATTCATCCGTAATGTAAAAAATCAATACAGTAAATATGCAAAGTAAGCTTTTGCAGTACAAATTATTTGACTTTCTTTTTCTTGCCATACTGTTTTATTTTAATGTTAACTAATGATATTGAGTACTGAATTTATAGTAACAGAAAAAAACAGTTTTATAATGATATCTAAAGTCATGTTTAACACATAGTGTTGCATTGCTGAATTGTTTTTTTATAGTACATTATTAAATTCTGATGTCCTTAAAATTTTAGCAATAATAATCACATTATGTCATGAAAAGCATCAATTTAGTACAATAAAATAATATTATAATTGATGATATTCTGAAAGTTTTATTTTGACAGGACAATAAATTCCAGCAAGAATTGTCATGGAATCATTCATTTTAAGATAACAGTGTTGACTTAAACAGAACCACGCCATCATCTCTTCCACCATTCACAAAAAGGCCAGACTAAGCACAAGGAGAAGGGTCGGGTGGGGTGGAGGAGAGGGGACATGTCGGTCGCCTGTCGTCGTGACTACAGCCGCCGTGTCACAGTCTCCCCCGTGGGAAATGCCCATCAAATGGAAAGGTTGTGCTACATCTGCATAATCATTACCACGGCGACAGAAAGTCATTCTGGGAAACAATCAATGTTGTTTTAAGGGATCTTAAAAAAACAAAAAGACAGAAAAAAAGGGTTGAAGTGTCTTAAAGAAGATCTAGTGTCTCAGCCAGATGAACGGCAGTGCTGGCAGTTTTACCGGAAAGTGCAGAGAGCCTCTGAGATTTTTAAAGACAAACAGTTCAAACCTGTTTTTCAGTAAAACACACAGAGTGAACCAGTGGAGAGCTCTGCCAACACACTCAGAAAACACTGCATAAGTTCAGTTACCATTGCTGTAGCTCTTTTACATTCCACTATCCATTCAGTGCACCTCTTATTTTTAAATTAAGTTTTTTGAACATAAGTTGTCATAGATGCTTGTCACCACGACAAATAATGTATAAGAAAGAAAATAAAGATCCCTAGATTCTTTACACTGGACATTTTTGAGTATCTGCAGTGTATTCATTTTTGGAGAAATTTAGGACTTTTAATCCACTACATTTGAAAGACAAATATTGTACCTTTGACTCCACTTCATTTCAAAGAAGGCTGCTGTTAATCGTGCATAAATGATTTTTCTTTTTCTTTTCTAAAATGCTATACATGGTGTTCGCCACAGGAAAAAAAGAGTTAAGAGCAGATTGTTTACAATCAATCAATCTACGGTGGTAATGATGGCTAATAAAGATGACAACTATTTATCTCCTGAGCATCTGTGTCCATACCTGAAGTCCCTGCTCAAGATTTTTGAAAGGAAAAAAGATTCCTATTGAAAAATGAAATGCTCTCCTTACTGTGCACAAACTTCATCACTGCCAACAAAATTTCAGCATCTAACTTCCAAGAAAGCATATTCATGTGTATTGGTGGAGGCCCCACCCTCAATGCACCCTCAACATCCCGATGCCGCTGACCACAAAATAGAGTTGTTTTGGCAGCACAAGGGGAACCTACAAAACATTAAGAAGGTGGTTTTGATGCGTGTCTGATTAGTGTATCGTCCTCATTAAATGCATTAAATGATATAACTGTTGCCTCCTTAAAATTGTCAGTGCCTAAACACTGGGTTCTTGCTAAATCATAGTGCATAAGTGCTTGCTGGAAGCTGCTGTGCCCGAGCTAAACACTGAATTCTTGAACTTTTGTGTCTCATCCAAAGACTAAAATCTTTAAATTTTATGTCCCCACTAAATGCTGTATGTTTTTAAAAATACAGGAGATCAGAAGGAAAAAAGTGAAAAGGAAAACAGGAAGCAATGGATGAGGAGAAGAAGGAAAGGAGCTGAAAAGAGGAGACCAGATAAGAGACAAAAGGAGCAAAAGGAGAAGAAAATAAGGTGGAGGAGAAAGAAAAACAAAAGGGGTGAGATGAGGAAGGGTGAGGAGAGAAAGAAGAGAAAAACAACAGATTCGTGACAAGGCAGAGGATGAAGAGAGGAGACAAAAAGAAGAAGATGAAAGAAGAGGACAAGAGGTAAAGGATGGTGATAAAGAAGCAAAGGAAATAACATGAAAGGAGAGGAGGGAAGGAGGAGAAAGGAGAGAAGAGAGAGGGTCCTCCTCTATCAGCAGATAAGAGGCAGAAATGGATGAATCCTATTGGCCAATGAGCCTCTTCCAGCCTCTTATCTCCTCGCCTTCATGAACTCAGGACACATTTCATAGAAATTTGCGAAATCAGGAAAGCTGGGTATCGTGTCATCTATCACTGGGCGACACTGGCCCATACATCCTCCTGGCTTCACAATAAAAGCCACAATTGACACTTTTTTTATTTTGTTTTGTCTCTTAGCAATTATATACTGCTGCAGCCACAAAGCAGCTTTGAGGTTCTTGTTTGTTATTTTCAAGGTCAAACAAACTTGGGTTGAATTTGAAAGTTCCACGCAGCTTTGAAAAAAACTACTGAAGTTCCTCATCAATATCCCAGCAAGCTGTCTGCTATTACATATGTTTTGAGAAAAGTTGGGATCATTTTTGATCCATCAAGGGAAAGAAAAGGTGCAAAAGGATGGTGTGGGAGCAAGAGTCAAGAAACATTTTCAGTTTTGGCAGTGATGCTGAAGCTGCACCCTGCCAACCGATTAACATTTAATACGCACAGATCAGAGACAGAAAAACAGTAACTTAGAAGGAAACATTATGACAGTAGTGACAAGCGATGTGACAGGAAAAAGAGAGAGACGAAGACAGAGTAATGAAGGCTTGAGGAGAGAAAATGTCAAATTTAAGAAGACATTTTATATAATGTGTGAATAATATTGGCTGTAGCAGTACACAAAATTCACTGTTCTGTTCACTTTACAAAAGAGAAAACAAAGGAAATGGAGAAAATATGATTTTTGTCATTTAAGAGGAGATTCTTTGGTCGTAATTTTTACTGTTACAGTTAAGGCACACAAATACTGTCATTTTGTGACAAGTACAATAATAAAGAGCTCAAGTTTGAACAAAATTAGCCAGCACTATTTTACTCCTCTCTCTTGGGTTTTTTTTTTTTTGTTTTGTTTTTTGTTTCTTTTTGTTGGAAAAATTAGTTTGTCCACCTTATCTGGAGAGAAGACAGATCTGTTGGCACTAACAATGTCCTCAGCTGGACACAGTCTCTGGTCTCAGATTCTCACACAGGCAGACACTACCCATGTGAGAAAGAGCCTGGAGAGTTTGATGAGGAGCTCTGCCTCTACTGCATTTATGGACAACATCTCAAAATTCAGGATCATCTAATCTGTTTTGCAGGATCTCTCTTACAGAATCCCTATTTTTCTTAATTTTTCTGTCCTCATCATGCGGCTCCGTGGATTTCCATATCATGGTTTTGTGGGGTAAAGATGAAGATGTAGTTTCATAGTGATCTGTGATGGTGAGCTTTGGTACATTTAGTGTCACACACTTGTTCTAAAAAATGTGTATGACAGTTGTGCTGCAGTGGTGAAAAGGGTACAACCTTCCTGAATCTAGCGATGAATTTGAAAACCAGGATGACAACTGATCCTCTCTGTGATGCTAAGTTAATGGTAGTGTGTGAAACCCTTGTGGACCCAGTCCAGACTATCAACAGTTTTATTTTTTGGATTGTCGGTTTTAACTGGGATTCTCCTCCGTGGCCTCTTCAATTTCCACTCTAATACTATATCTTTTGCTTTGCTCTGCCAGTCGCACCATAGTCTGCTGTTCAGAAATGAGGAAAGTTTGCAGGACCGGGCTTTTCATTTCCCACTCGGGGGTGATGTAGTGGGCAGTCATTGTTAAGTGGCTCTCTGTATCCCGAAAGGTCCATCCATCGGTGGTGAGTGTAGTTGATATTTCCAGAGCAGCTGCAGGTTTAGCTTATTTATACAGGGACACAATGGCACAGCTGACTGACTGAAGCGCACACATGAAGGCACACTGTAGCAGATTTTAAGCACAGTGACCATACTTAAATCCTGTATCCTCTACAACCAGGTATGGTCACAACATAAAACCCTCCTGTAGCATTATGGGCAGAAGCTGCCTGAACACCATAGAGAGAAACAGTTGCTTTTCAGACCATGCTTTTGAGTGAGGTGGAGGTTAAAAAGCACATATTGTTAATTCTTCAGTGCGTCCATCACACAGCATCATGCATTCGTCTGACCACAGTGTTTAGGTACCAGGTACCAGGCACCAGGCAGCCACCCACTGGCCAACTGGCCGTCGGTTGGTGACTGTGTCTCTAGTTTTTGAGGTGAGTCCCGCGTTGATGCCACTAGTCTGCTGACTGAGGATGTTGAATGGACAGTGGAGCCCATCGGTGAGAGGAAACACCCTGATTGGCCACTCAGCCAAGCAAGTAAGTGCATAGATACAATAATGAGAAAACCAAGGAAACGAAAAACGGGCACACACAGGATGCTCTTCTCATTTTTCTGAGATCATTCCAATACACAAGCGTTTTCACAGGAACAGTCCAAGTCTTCTGGTTTCCCCTTTGACTGCTGAATACACACATCTGCCACCTGCTGTCAGGCAAGCACAGAATCCATGTGTGCATTTAAGTGTGAACTTTTTGGCCCAGACACAGGCAACATACGGCAACGCAAGAGTTGTCCTTTGTCTCTCGTTCTTTGATGTGGGTTTGGTGTGTCTGCGAATGTTTGCAGCAATCAGACTGACTGCTTCTCACTTTGCCAAAATGATCTGTAGTATTCTGTACCCTAAGATGTAAATTTGACAGGTGAACACAGCGCATTTGCCACAAATACACACTGGTTAACCAAATACGGATTCATCTGCAGCTGAAAATAGTCTCAACAAATGCACTATTTCCTCCTGAAACTACAGTGGGAAACTGGCACAAAAAATTCCTTTTTTAAAATAAATATTGGTGTTTTAAAAGGCTTGTGAGTATGAAGATAACTCATACATAATATTGAGCAGTGCGTTATTTGTTGCATTTGTACTGACAATACAGTAAACCATCACTGCCATCGGTGTCATCTTGGAGTTTTCCATATTCTGTTAGTTGTATGTTTCTCTCGCCTCTGTATGTAACATACGTAAATGTTTGTAAGTCCATGTGGTTTTGGCACATGTAGGTGTAAAACATTTAACATGGAGTAATCATTCATGGTATTTTTGGATATAACTCAAAGTGCAGGTGAGCACTTGCATGATTTGGTACATGCTCTGACCAATTTTTCACATTACTACTTGTGACTATTTCCTGTTTGTGTGTTAACCAGTAAAGTTTGAATTAAGTCTTGTCCAGCCTCTCGGATGTGTATGTGTATGTGTGCGTGCGTGTGTGTGTGTATGGCAGTCCTGTGCATGACAAACTGGTCCAATTTCAGGCATGTCGCGGTGGCCGGCTGATATTTGTCTCATTGGCGTTGTTGTTGTTGTTCCTTCCTCCTACTCCTCCTCTTTTTATTTTCCCCTCAGATTTGAATCGGTGTGGGGGTGGGGGGCTCAGTCTGTTCCCCCACTGACAGCGTAGAAATAATTACAGTATAGCCTTACCCCCTCACTAGCTGTTATATTAGCACTCTTATCAGACTGCAGAGGGGGGTAGTTGATCAACTAAGGTCACTGTATCCTGACCACAGCACAACAGCTACAGCGCCATTTGGAGATATGATAAATAAAAGCCGGAGGTTACGCCGCAACAACACTGTTATCTGCTACTGAGTGCTTTTTGTTTTATTCTCCTCCCCCCTGCATCTCGTCCATGTTTGTGTCTCCAGAGAAAAGAGGAGAAAGTTAAAGTAGCAGCAGCAGAATATGGAAACCTGAGAGCGCCTGGTGATTTGGTGTAAATGATGAGCTGATGTAATAAATACCTCTGAAGGTTTTGAAGCTTAAAGCAGAGATGCACTTTTAGCTCACGTGCAGCACTTTATTTATTCCCCGACCATGCAGTGATAGCATGAGAGGCTGGGGGCTGGCTGCGGTTGGAGATGCAACTACATTATTCTAAAACCGGCTCGGCGACAGCAGCTCTGGTGTGAGGGGAGATAATAGATGCACCTACATTATCCTGAAGTGGTGGGGAAATTGAGGGGTTAGGAGGGTGAGCAGAACAGATGTGCTTATATTATTCTAAAGCCAGATTGATAGCGAGGGGGGTCAAGGCGGAGTGTGTAAAAATAAATACATCTACATTATTCGGGAGTCATGTGAGAGCGAGAGGTTAGAGTGAGGTAGGAAACAGATGCAGATACATTATTTTGGAGTCAACCTGAAACTCTTGGAGGTGGAGGTGAAGCTGGAAAAGGGGATGCATCATTACTCTTCAGTTTAAGTGATAGCGGGAGGTTAAGGATGCAGGTTTACCTACATTATTCTCAACCTGAAGAGACGGGGAGACCACAGACTGAGTGTGAGTTGCTAAATATAAACGGTCCTGTATGTTCAGAAAGGGAAATCATATGAAGAGGAGAGGATTTAGCAGAGGGTGAGCCATAGGCCAATACACAGGAGCAAAGGCTGCCAGGACTGTCGCATTTTATTTGAAACTCATGTATCTGTATTTGTGTATTTTTATGTATTTGATTTTGATAATTGAATGGTGTCTTAATTTACAATTGAAGAAAAATTGCAACAGGCCGTGCCTTGTTCTCCAGCAGGTGCTGTGTAAGTTGCAATTTTGCCCTTGAGAAATTCAACTTTTTTTTTCTAATAAAAATTATTTGGGGTTATGGCTTGTAACTTGTTGTGTTTTTTTGCATTTTAACAGTGGCAGCTAAAGGGGTAACACTTGTAGGCACAATGACACAGATGGCATTTACTGTAGCTTCAGTTCATGTAATTAACTGAAGCGACAGTAATTATATATAAAATGCTAATAAAATGGGACATAAAAAAATGTAACTAGCCGTTTTAGCTTGTTGTTAATGTATGTGTTGTGGTTGCTAGACTTTGATGTATGAAGTGGTTGTTTGCGGTTTCTGACAAGTTTAAGGTTGTTGCTAGGATAGAAAATGTAAACAGTAACTCCTACCGTGTTAATGGCTGCTTGCTGTCGCTGTCCATTGTGGCCACAGTGGTTGTGGTGGTTGCCAGGTTGTTTATTACTATGATGATCTGCATGGTAAAATAAAAATTCTGCTGTAGCTGTCCCTGATGTGTTTAGAGAACATCAACCAAGCGTTCCTCCAACAGTAATAGAATAAGCATTTTGGACAAAGATTCCATACTTAAAATATTGTATATTTTGCAAATAGTTCTATTTGACTCAATATTCAATTAATTTTCACACATTTAAAAACAATGACAATGCTACAAATAGTAAAAAGCAACTTAATAGTTTCAGCTATCAATATTTAGTCACATGAAATTACAACAATGCTCTTGTTTTGGACAATTCATGTTAAAGAACTCACTTACCTTGATTGGCATTTCTGACACTGTTGGAAAGGAGCTGACTCTGGTCATGAGTCTGTAGTTTGACGTGGTGTCCCAGACTGCATAATATTGTATGGTTACACACACACACACACACACACAATGTGAATGAACTAAATATTGCTGTGGTGTCTCTTAATAAAGTGAATGTGAATTTGTTCATCTTGCAAAGAAACCTGCAGTTTGAATATGACAGCTAGTCGATCCTGTGACAGTCACAATGCAAAGTAACACACAGCACACTTCCTCACAGCACTCTGCCTATATGCTTAGTCTGAGAGAGAGAGAGAGAGAGAGAGAGAGAGAGAGAGAGAGAGAGAGTGCATGTGTGTGTGTGTGTGTTGCATATGCTGAGATGATGTGAACCCTCCTGACAGGATTTTCCTCTACACTCTGATTATCGCTTTGAGGCTCTGACAGACTGACTCTTTGGACAGAAAAAAAAAATATAGCTGGAGAAGAGCCACACTCATACATAACACCGAGGTGATTACAACAATGGTGAAAGAACAGCGACGCACCTAAGGATTGGCTGCATGTAGGTGAAGGAGTTACCTTGCAACTACACACAAATTTCATGGTCCATCCAACAATGTTCTTCATGTTGGATCATCATGGATCTGGTCCTCGAACACCTCAGAACTATATCTGCAGTGGCCGAAATATGGGCAACATTTTTGAGCTTTAAGTGTAATTAAAACAGGATATAAAATTTTAATATATATATATATATATATATATATATATATATATATATATATATATATCCATAAAGGTTGGAAATTAAACATAATTATAGGAAAAATGAGCTGAAGAATACAGACTAAAATGTTAGTAGTGTAATGATAACAACACTGATAACAGACATCAGGTAAAAGGCCTAAAAAGGTTTAGTTTTTACGTTATTTGAGACCCCCTTAAAAATAAGGATGAAATGCTGTTGAACAATTAAAACTGAGTCCAGCCATGGATGAGATACATTCCTTTATTGTAATTAAAGTTCTCAAACATCTGCTTTGTCGCGCTGCAGGAATGTCACGTCAAAACAAGAGTTTAAAAAAAATCTGTTCAGGTAAAGCATTTCATCATGTGTGAAAATGAATAAAAATAAAATCAGTTCAATTCTCAACCATTGCACATCATTAGACAGAAAAAAAAATGGAACTAAAACATGGAATAAAATACAAGGTAGCAATCAACACAGTGTAATATGATTTAAGACTGAAGAGTATGGGATGAGGGCTGATTTTTTATATATATATATATATATATATATATATATATATATATATATATACATATATGTATATTTCAATTTTTTTGTTTCAACCTTAATAAGAATTGAAAAATGTCAGATTTCTATTTTCTCTGACAGATTCAGGATGTTGGATTTTATTCTGATAATGAAGTGGGCTTTAAATTCAGCAAATCAAATCAATTACAGATTATGTAGCCCTCACACTGATCAGATAGAAGAGAAACAGCCAGTAAAAATAATCCTCACAGTCTAAGGCTGCTCTCTGGACGGACACACACTCTGATACCTGACGGACACTCACTTCCTCCACACCTGAAAACACACCGACGCTGAATTGCAGCTTCAGTTCAGCGTCTTTCAACAGGAAATCCTTCACTGAGGAACAGCTCGTAAGTATCACAAGCTGTCAAAACTGAACATGCTTAAGATACTAACAAGCCACTTGATTTCTTTAAATTCAAAAACATGAATTCAAAACTCAAAGTCTGCTCTTTGAGGAACAGGGACAGGAGAAAGAAAATACCAAGGATCTGTTCACAGTGCAAGTCTTCATTCTCAGTTCTGAACTGTTGCTCAGTTAAGTGTTTTTGAAATGACTATTTGTATTTCAGTTTCTAGTTTTGGTCAGATTCTTCCAATTTGGACTGAAGAACCAAGCCATCAGTGAGGACTGCCCAAACACAGAACTGTTTCCAAATCAGATCTGGAATTACGACAAAACCCTTTCTTGCCCCTTAAGGCCTTGTTCAAACAGAGAAACAAAACTGATAATTAGAGGAATGCAACGCAGTGGAGATTTTTCCTCTCACCTGAGCACTTATGAAGAAAGACCTACAACGAAGCTATGAGTACCTCTCAAAATAAAAGGCAGCGAGACAACTGCCGAGCTGGACTTCTTGCTGTTGGACTAGTAAATAATATCCGCTGCTTGCTAAAGTTATGTCTCATGTTGTCACACTTAAATGATGTTTGGCTGTTTTAGCAAAGCTCTCAACTGACTTGCCATGTCAGTCCATTTCAGCAGACAGCATGTTATAGCCAGGTGTCAACAGCATATCATCTCTAGTTCACATTTTGTTCAGAGTTGCATACTGCAAAAAGTGTCTGAACATGCAAGTTTACTGAAAGACCAATGTTTTCAGGACATAACGTTACAATGCCTTATAATGACTGTAGTTTGTAATTAGTGTTTACATCTACAGAAACCTTGGATATGTATTTACAATGGCGGTGTTGCGCTCAAGAACTGCGGGGGTGCAAAATCTCACAAAAAACAACTTCTACATAATGGTTGTTTGAAATGACTGTATGCCAGTTTGAAGTAGGTCCTTGTTAGGTGCTGATTTAACTGTAGCCAAATGTAATTAAGGTGTCTAAATAACTTATTTTTGAACAAATTTAGTTTAGATTTAAACAGGACGGGGAAAAAAAAAAAACACCAACGCTTCGAGGATTGCTAAAATTGTTAAATGGATTTCCAATTAGCTTCGGCGCTGGTTTGAGTGCTTACTTCATCAGCGTTTACACTTGGATTTGATTTGGCTTTCTTTTTCATGAATTCTTTGCCAGCACAAATATGATCAGTATGAGTGTTTAATGTTATTAACTAAGAATATTAAGGTTTTTCAGGTTAAGAGAGATCCACAAAACAAAAAACAAAAAGAGCTTTTGCTAGGTTCAGAAATTTTTTTCCGACTGCAGCCATGAATTGAACCAAAAAGTCAGGTTCTTCCTTCTGTGCTGTCATTCGATCAAAGAGAGCAAAACAGAAAATGTTGCCTTCACTCACGATCATACGGCAACAAAAAAAAGACATGAGGGAAATGAGGCGAACAGGTGATAGGAAGTACAAGACACAAAATCGCAAAGAATGCAGTCAGTCGTCCTTCATCAGTGACTCTGGATCAGTTTCACGGCTCACATTCCAAACTCCCAAAATAAAAGCATATTGTGGGTTTAAGTTTGTTTCAGGGATTTCAGTGGAGCAAAGTTCCCACACTTACTTGCTGTTCTGTTCTTAAAAAAAGCTGTTAGCATAACAACTACTGGATAAAGGAACCAATCCAGTGATGTAGAAATGTTATTCATGGATAAAGTCAATAGCTAATAACCCTGGTTTAAATCACTGACAGACAGAGTGGAAAACATCTTTGCTTCATTAAAAAAGTCAAAGGATTCAAGGCTGCATTAGGCAAGAAGTTAACCACAATTCCGAGAGAACACTGCAGCAAGACACATCCAGTGAGAGAACTTCAGATTCTCTTTTTATGCTACAACTCTGACTTCACTGCTTTGACTCTAATCTTGTCGCACTGTTACACAGACTCATGGGTACTGTAGTATTATGGGACCATGTATGGAAGCCCTTTCTAGCCAGAAAAACTAGAGGAAAAGTCAGTAATGATTAACATAAATATTCTCAAGGTAAGACAGATCAGTTGATGGTGAACCTGAGCATAGCAGATCAGTCTTGACAGTGCAGACCACTTAAGGTCCACAAAGTATTTCAACGCAGTCTGCCTGCCATGATATTAGATTTTCACTACATGAATAGTGGCTGAAGGAATTCATGATATTAACAGTATCTAGAGAATTTAGAATATGTAATAATAATATTATATTATTTAAAACTAAGACTTTTACTACTGCTACTATTACTAATTATTATTATTATTATCATTATTGTTAATGTTAGTATTATTATTATTATTATTGTTATGTCAGTTTCCCACATGTCTCCTCCAACATTATTTTTGCATGGCTAATAGATGTGTCAACTATGACACAGCGATAACTGAAAAAAAATGAAAATGAAGAATTGACTTACACAATATTATCATGTATATTATTAGTGATATTAATATTTCCTTCTGATAAAGGCATTTAGTGTCTCATAATTTTGACTTCAGTTTGGCAGAATTTAAACCTCTCTTTTATTCTGATTTAAGTATCACATCATTTTGACTTTCACTAATAATTTTTATTTTTATCATTGCTAACTTTTCATCTTTTTTCTTTTTCACTTTATGGCAGAATGTGCTTCCATACATCGAAAGATGAAACGCTGAAGAATCCGGATATCTGTCATTATTGGAAAACATTAATATCAAATATAATTTTACTGATGTGATTTTCTCCACCCACTTCTCCTTTCACCCATTCACCTCCATCTGGGGAGAAAATAAATTAACAAAGTGCTCCAGTTGTAAATCCTGACACCATATTAGAATCTGTCCGTGCAGAGAGGAAAGCCATCACGGTCATAAATCGTGCAACGTTTGTGTCATACAGGATTAGGAGCTTCCAGTTTGAAAATAAGACTCACTGCAGGTTTCGGATTATTGAATTTCCCACATGGGTATTCAGTTTTTTCAGGTGATTCTGACTTTGTTCTTTAACTTCTTAAATTGTTGACATGGTCAGCCAGGAGAAAAACAATGACTCCCATGGGAGATGTGAATGCAGCAGAAAGTTCAGCAGAAAGAATAAAAGAAGACAGAAAGATGGTAAACTGTGAATTCAAGAGGTTTTTGCAAATTTTTTTAACTGCAAAAGAAGTCACTCTGAGCTGATTCGGAGCCACTTCTCTTTTCACTCTGGGGAAACATGTGGACAGGTGCATTGTGGGTAGAGTAGTTTGACCAGAGCCAGTCAGGACTGTCTGATGTGTGTGCGTATGGGCTCTATGAGATGGCCTTGGCCTCGGGTAAGAAAGCCTCCCAGTATTTTATCAGCTGTAGCAGAAATAAGAAAACCATTCAGTTTTCATTAATTTGTCATAAATGTTTTCTAGTTCTATAAAATCTGTCAATATTTTATATGTAAAAATGCATGTTCTAGTTCATGCTGCGGATGTATGGTGGTCTGTGGCTGCCACTATTAAAATGAAATCATTTAATCAGACTGAGCTTTATGTACATATGATGCATGACAAAATAATTTTTTTTATTCAAAAGTCGTGTTTGACATTGTAGAATTGTAGAAATGTGCACATTGCATCCTTGGTATTATTTTGTAATCTGTATGAATTATGTCCTACTCTAGCTAATTTCACATGAAAATAAAGCAAAAAAGGAGAGGTCATTTTCATAATGGTTAAGTCACACAGCAAAGAAGCCTCAAACATCTTACCATAATTAAAGTTTTTATCTGGTTTAATTTTTTTTTTCATTCTTATTTTGTCACAAATCATGTCCACACAAATCAAAAATGAAATTTCGGTTTATTAAGAGTTGAATTGAATATTGGCAGCCACAGACTTCTGTAGTTTTTTGTCAAACATGACTGGAGTTATTTGATGCCATCTAATTCATATTGAATTACTACTATGCTAAATCACATTCTACAGTATCTTAACTAGAATATCAAGCACATCAAATACCACTAACAATAATGCTACTGTCTATTTTTCTTTACCTGCTGTTGTGTCTGAACCAGTGACTCCAGGTATTTGATAATGATCGTTTTAAAGTCCTTCACTCTTTCTTTCTGTTTAAAAAAAGGATGAAAGGCTGAAAGTCAGACATATTTTCAGTTCTGAATACACAGACAATTTCAGGATGTACCTCACATTAGCAGATAAACAGAGAAAGATTTATCCATCTTTCTCATTCCCATCCATCCACCCATCTTACCTCAAACCTGCTGACTTCTTTGCGTATGGTTTTGGAAATTTGTTCAAAGTCTCTTTCTCCTTGCTGGACCTTCCCCTCCAACTGAAACAAACACACATGCACGCACACACACACAAACACAGGAAGACAATTTATGCTTTGTGTTTAAATCTGCATTTTGCATCCCTTCCAGGTGAGGAAACTTGCTGGCCCATTGTAATGTTTTGATGAATAAATTTTCAGTTGTTAAGTCTACAGATTCTTCTGCAAATCTTCAGATTGTTACAGGTATATTGGCCTTTATGGAGTCAGTTTAGCCAACCTGCAGCAATGGCGACACTGTATCCGATACTGGATTATTGAGACCGATACTGATTAAATGTTTCTCTTAGATTTTACTTGTCCAGTTGTGACCAAAAAACACACACTGGGACACTTTAAAATTAAAAAATGTACTTAAGTAGTTTCTGGTGAAATAATGCAATTTCTTCTTACTTGGCTGAGCTGGACTGCTGATTTAAGAAACAATCTGTCCAAAAGTGAAATCAGTCTTTGAAAGATATATATTTACATCTGGTAAAGATCATCTTTGAAACTGTTAGTTTATAAACTTTAAAATTTAAATTCTGAAGGAATGAATTATTTTAGAAAAAAAAAATATTTTAGACCCTTTTACAAAAGTGGCAAGTACAGTTCAATAAGATTATAATTTAGTTTAAAATAACTGCTCTAACTGTGAAGTGCATGAGAACCAGGGAGGAGGGACAGGAGGCAGTCAACCCACTCAGAGATGTAAATGGCACTGCACGCTTTGTTATTTTAACATTAAGTAAATCTCAGTTTACAAAATGTTTTCACTTACTGTACAAAGCAAGTGTTAATGCACAAATTGCAAGCAGCTGTAGTATATTTACACATTTTCTCTTTTTAAATGATGATTTGGCTGCTCATCTTTTAAGGAAGCCTTGAAGAAAACATCAGCACTGCTTGTGCAACCAATAAACATTTCCTGCAGCAAGTTTGCAAGATATTAAATTTTAAAAACCTTGATAATTACTTGCTAAATTGATTTGAATAAGATTATGTGCTATTATTCTGCCAACTCTGACCAGCACAAACGTAAAACTTGTTTAATAATATGTCTTGCATGTAAAACCCAGATTTCTAAAAACTTAAAAATATAAATAAAAACAGAACGTAATCCGACAGTGTTCTGAGCCCAAGTAGTAATATACTTTATACAAAGTGTTTCACAAAGTGGTGAACCTCAGTCTTTCTCGCTTGTGAACGACTGAGCCTTTCAAGGATGACCTTCTCATTCCCAATCCCGATACTATTACCTGTTAGCAACAAGCCTGTTTACCTGTACAATGTTCCAAACTGGCGTTTTGTTTTGTTTTTTTGTAATTCCACAACTTTTCCAGTCTTTTGTTGCCCGTGTCCCAAAAAGGATTAACAAATTATCACATTCTGTTTTATGTTTTAGACAGTGTGTAAACCTATATAATGTATTTCCATCCCTGTAATAAACTGGCTGAACAGTTTTGATACTTGTAGTTTAGATGAAGTGTGTTAATTGAAGTTATTGATATTTACTGAAGTAACACAACCACAGCTTGGTTAAACCAGTCTTTACGAGACTGAGGTAATGATGGAATTTAATTAGCATAATTCACTTCTTCCGTGAAGTTTTCATGGATTAAGACTAAAATGCTATGCTCTGTAAGCCATGTGGATGCAAATAAACACTTTGTTGGACTAGATGATCTCAGCTGTCACATGAAAGAGTTTGTCTGCTACTTGCTTTCTAGGTTAAAGTTAAAATTTGGCTCCAAAAGTAAGATTTTTAATCCTGATGCTCAGACAAAGACTTTGAGAAAGTTTTTCCAAATTGCAAATTTGAGAATATCTTACCAAGTCTGACAAACAAATTCACGTGACTCTGAACTATTTGACAGCAGGATAAACAAACAAAAAGAATGGTGTCATGAAAATATTTAACTAAACAGTAATAAATATGAGAACCAAATGGTACAATAAGGGAAATAAAAGGTGTGAAGCTGGCAGTCAGACAGGTGGACACAGAGCTGCAGACAGACAGATGGACAGTTAGTCGGACAGTCAGACAGACGGGGCAGGTCCTACCTCCTCAATCTCCTGGTTGCAGGAAGGCATGGCAGGGAAAATGCAACAAAATTTAAGAGGCAGGAAAAAATGTTCAGAGCTTCCAAAATCATAGAGGAAGATCCAGAGACATGAGCAAACAAAATCACCAAACAAAAGGAAAAGTCCTCCCTGAAATGCTAGAAGACTGTGATGAAACAAGCTGGTTTAAACATGAGGCTCTGCCTAGACGACAAATTCAGGAGTTTGATTTCATTTGTAAAGCCATGAGAGCTGAGACCAAAACGTTGCGAGTACAAACTAAATCATGTGTGTACAGAATTTACAAATATTTGGTCCCACTTTTAATCATTTAAGATTAAATATTTACTGATTTATAACTAAACTTAGTTCAAGTTATGTTGTATCATCTTATTTAGGCCAAGCTTTTATATGGCAGTTTGCATTGAGACATTAGAGAATGACGTTTTTATTTTGTAAAGCATGATTATATCTATGTTATTTAAGTATTGATATTGAGTAAAGTGTGGTATTTAAAGAAACAGTGCAACAATTTGGGAAAATATTTTCTTTAAAAGAGTGGGATGAGAAGTTGGATATTCTCATCTCCATCATGTCTTGTATAAGTTACTAAACTCTAGTCAGGTTGTGGTTAGCCTAGCTTAACATAAATACTGAAGCAGGGAGAAACAGCTAACCTGGCTCTGCTCTACATTCAAACATACACCTATCAACACCTCTAAAGCCCAGGACACACAGCCTGTGTTGCTGAACTGCTACAGCTTTTGTGTGTGTGTGTGTGTGTGTGTGTGTGTGTGTGTGTGTGTGTGTGTGTGTGGACACAGACAGTGTTGCAGCTTTAGCATTGTTACCACCAGCCCTAGCTCTCTGCATGAAGCTCTCTTCATTATTGCAATACCTACAGAAAAATGTGAAAAATCAGTCAAATATCTATTTTACTTTGATTGGTGTGTGTGTTTTCTCTTTTTAGGCAAAATGATTTATACTCAAAAGTGTAAGGAGGGGGAAAGAGAGTCTGTAACCACAGCTGTACAGTACTGTAAGTACAGAAATAATAATTATATTTAATGAATAGTGAATATGAAAACAGATGAGCTGTTAAACAAAAGATCCACACTGGAATACTTATACAGTGTTATCATAATATCATTTTTTAATATCACGGTTATCCTCAATACTGGAATATTGTGACACCCCTAGTATTTTCCTTTAAAATAATCACATTATGTATACACCTTTATAAATAAGATGCAAACTGGATTTCAGGTCCATAAAGGCAGAAAAAATATTAGTGTAGTTCTGATTTAAGAATTAAAAGTGCTGCAAAAAATACTTTCCAGAAAAAAACTGCCTTTCTGGTTTTATTGAGCACTTTTTGAGGAACTTCTAAAAACACATCAGTGTAATTATACAGACGGCAGCAGGCTCACATCAGCAGCTGTTGTTTCCGTTCCATGCCCACAGGGGGCAGTATGGTTTATTAATCTGACAGAGTCAGAACGCACCACTGACCGGTGAAAGTTAGATATGATTCACTGCAGAACTACAGCCCTCAATTCAGCAGATTTTGGTACTCAGCACCACAATATATCATACAGAATGACACATTTCAGTATCATTGGTATTACTGTATTTTAATCATTCATACAATAATATGTGTAACTTAACTTGTGAATGATAAAATGAAATTTTATTCAGTTGTCAAAAACCCACAAAATGCATTTTCTCTGATAATTTATATTTAAGACTGTATTTTGTTAGTGTAGTGATTTGATTAACATAGCAATACAGCAGGGCAGGAAATGCTATTCAGATAACTTTTCTGAAAAGCAATCAGATCACTAACTAAACAGTGAGTGTATATCAAGTCAGCTGAGACTCAGCAGAGGAACCCGACTGCCTGTAACTCCATACATGGCTGTTTTGTTGTATGTCAACTACAGAGGACAAAGAGAAAAAGATTAGGACATTTTCCTGTTTTAAACTGCAGCAGCAAGCCACCAGGAAAGAAGATCTGAAGAGTCTCTGCTGCTTTCACATGGTGATCACAGTTTTCTGTACTTCAGTTCACATGCACAAACTGTTTCTCTTCAGGTCATTGATGATAAATGCATTTACAGTGTGAAGAGGCATCACCTGTAGCATTAATTTGCTGTCTGCAGCAGCTGCTCACAGGGTCTCCAACAGTGTGAAGTAAAACTATTTTCTCTTTTTTTGACTTCAGAAAAAGCCGCTGTGTGTTTTCTTTTGGCTGTTGTCAAGGCGTGAACCAAAACCCGACTCCTGACAGGCAGCAAAACTCATGTCGGCTTCAAATAAACGTTGGTTGTAACTCTACTGTGATCTGTCCTCGTCTGCAGCTTCTGACAGCCTCCCCCACCTCCCCCGTCCTCCTCCCAACAACACCCCACATCTGACAGCTCCTCTGCTTTAACACCAGACCCCCGACTATGCCAACACTGTGTGTGTGTGTGTGTGTTGTATCCTGACATAAAGGATAAATTTGTGTGGTGACAGCTTCAACAGATGCTCTAATAAAGTACTTTTCTACTTTCTCCTGCTCTTGTTTGCTGAACTGAGTTCATGTGAAGTCTGCAGACTGAAAGAAAACAAGATTTCTAAAAATTAAAAAAAATAACAAAGTTTTCACATGACTGTACTGTGGAGGTATGCTTCATTTAGCTGACTGGACACACCAAGAGTCTCAGGGAGAGAAGAGTGAATCCTGGGAGCAACGTTTCACCTGATTCAATAAAAGTGGATTTTGAACCTTGTGTTTACAGGTATAAAATTAACAGGTGCACTAATTATTTTAAACAAAGGCTTCAAGAAGTCCTTGGACAAAAACAGTGATGCAAGATTACAGGCGTGATAAAAATAATGGTAATGGGCAAAAAAACTTTTCTCACAAAATATCACTCAGACATCCCCTGCTGTGCTGGAAATTACCTCTAAGAACCACACACAGCCTGTTATCACATTGTTATTGCCCACCATCTGTCTCTATGTACTTTGTAACCTCACCACTTAATTCTTTGTCTTTCATTGTGGTCTGTAATTTATCTTCCTTATTCATTAGGATTCACATGTTGCTTTCTCTATGTATCATATGTCTTTGCCTTAATAGGCATTTAACAACGTTGTTTGGCACTGTACAGATAAATATTTCTGAAAGCTACACATTGCCAGAAATGATTTTATATGCCAATTCACTGTTGAATAAACTACTAAAATCAAATAAACAGAACTTGTTGTTATCAACATTATCAGTCCATCTGAGTGCGTTTGGCACATTCCAACCACTGGGGTATTCACTGAACATCGGATTAAAATCTGCTCATATAATTTAACAGTAAACAGAAAAGCTAAACTAATTCTGTGATTACAGTTTTGCTTCATATTCATCCATCCACCTAGCCACCCCTGCCTTCCTCAGTATGTGTGCCTCACCTCTTTGATCTCGTCTTTGGCCTGCTGCAGTTTGTCTGGTTTGTTTGTGAGCTGCAATTTGGCTTCAGCTTCTCGTTTCTTCTGCAGGAGCATCTGACTGTCCTGCCACTTCTGCCACGTCTTCATCCGGTGATCAAACACACCCTGCGTACACACACACACACACACACACAATTTAATACATGTAACTTTAATAAATGACTCTGCTGTTAAGATCATAAAGAACAGATAAAAACAGAGAATTACTCGTCAAATTATTTATTTAGATCATCTGATGCAACATACCAAAAAGCCTTTTTTTAAATTTGACATCTTGAACCTAAACACGTTCAAGTTTTACTGTGAAGAGCAACCTGTAACAGTGTTTTTAAATGATGCCAAGGGAATACTGAAAGGTTTTCCTCTGTTACAGTAGCAGCAAGTTTATCTGACTTTATAAGAAGGTGAAGGATATTAAACTACAAAAATGTATGCCAAAACTTAAATGCAGAGGGAAATTGTGACACATGAAAAAAAAAGTGACACATGAACAATTATTGAGGTTATTACATACTATTCATTTAAGATTTAGATTTAGATAGTATAAACAACAGATCACATTTTTATCTACATTATAAACCAAGCTGGTTGAATGAGGTCAAATACGGTTCAACTGCTGCAGGCACAACACAATTTCCAATAAAAAATATGCAACCCACCTCAGCTTAAATCTACTCTAGTTATCTCTGCTCTTGTTCACATCCTGTCTCGTTCATAACTGATGGACACAGGTGTTTCGTGTCCAGCAGCTCAGACAGCAGGTAGGATCGGTAAGTCAGAGGAGTACAGTTATTACTGGTTTTAAGTCTACTGTCCTAAAACCTACTTGTCTCTACAGAGGGATTGAATCTCTTAAAACTTCAGGTTAAGGGTTCTGCTTCTGTGTAAGCAGGATCTACCAGCAGGCCCGGTCGTACCTTGACGGCGGTGATGAGGCGGACGTAGTCGCCCAGTAACTCGGAGAAGAGGTAAAAGTCTGCGTTGGCCTGGTCCTGGTGCAGCTGGTCGATCTTCTCCTCCACCTCAGCCAGCTGGGACAGAGCTCGGGACAGAGCTGTGTGGTCCTCGCTGTTCCCCAACATGGCTGCCGACTTGGCGAACTGCGCTGTGTTCACCGACAGCTCTGCAGGGGAGACGACGGCAGAGAGAGCGCCAGAAAGTGATGCATTACATGCCAGAGGTATGTCCCAAAATAATAACGCTTTTTGATGAAATGAATACAAATACGTGGAGCCAGAAAGATAAGAGTTTCTGATATTTTGTCTGCCCTAACTAAAACAAAAAACTGTTCCTTCTTTTTATTGGGGGGGTGGGTGTTAAATCCATACAAAAATTACTCAGTGTTGTTACCAGGCTTTAAAAACTTCAAACCACAATTAGACATTAAACATACTGAGGGATAAACCCCGAGAACAGAAAGCTGAATAACAAACATTTTTCACATTGTAATTTTATATATTTCTACTGCTATGGTAAGTCTTTGCTCCATGAATAAAAACTTGAACAACCTAAAACAGCCAGGAACATCCTCACGTCAAACACCTGTAAAATGAATGTTTTGTGTGTTTAAAAAAAACAAAAAACGAAATGCAAGAAATTCTGTATATAACATAACATAGTACAACGGAAACAAATTCAGCAAATGATGTAACTATCCACTGCAGAGATGAGAACATCACATCTGTGTGAAGAGGTGAGGATTCTGTAACCTCCCTCACATTAATAAATGAAACAAACAGAAATGTCTCATTTCGTCTTGTTGCATCCTCTTCTTCTGTGGTATAATTACACCTGACTGCAACATTAGTACTACCTACTGCTTCTCATGAACCAACTCCTGCTACTCAAATAACTTTATGGGAGCATAATGGAAATGTGTGCTAATTTACATTTTCTACTGTAAATTTGGTTAAAATGAGCACTACAGGTTTCTGAAGTGACACAACAGACCACATTGACCCCTGAACCTGGACGCTGCTTGTGACTATAAAGTCCTTAAAAAAAAAAGACAGACACACACACACACACACACACACACACAGAGGGCATCATACCTTTTCTGTGACAGACCAGAGATTCCACACTGGCATGAAGTTTCCTGAGCTGAACGTCCAGATTCTCAAAATGCTGCTGCTTCTCCTCAAACCACTGAGAGACACACACACATATCAGGAACTCAGTATGAGTTTTTAAGTTATATCATCTTTCCATTTTCCTTTCTACCTCATCCCTTCTTCCCTAGTTTATACAAAAGTATTCGGCTACACCTCATTATTACTGAATTCAGGTGTTGTATGGGGCTGTTTTTCAGGGGTTGGTTTGGGCCCCTTGTGTCCAGTGAAGGGAAATCTTAATGCTTCAGCATACCAAGACATTTTGGACAATGCTGTGCTTCCAACTTTGTGTCAACAGTTTGTTGAAGGTCCTTTTCTATTCCAGCATGACTGTGTCCCAGTGCACAAAGCAAAGTCCATAAAGACATGGCTGGATGAGTCTGGTGTGGAAGAACTTGAGTGGCCCACACAGAGTCCTGACCTCAACCCCATCCAACACCTTTGGGATGAACTGGAACAGGGATTGTGAGCCAGGCTTTTTGTCCAACATCAGTGCCTGACCTCATTATTGCTGTACTGCATCAATGGGCAAAGATTCCCACATAAATCTTGTTGAGTGGAAGCTATTATAGCTGCAAAACTGTCTGTGTATTTAGAATGTAATGTCATTAATGTCCCTGTTGGTGTAATGGTCAGGTGCCCCAGTACTTTTGTCTATATAGCACATTTCCCTCATCCCCCCTTCCTGACCAAGGTCTATTATTTGCAATAGTAACATTTCCCTTTCTCCTTTCTTTGTTATTTCCCCGCTCCCTTAATTTTATTTGATTCCTCCAACCTTACTGAGATTTCCCGTTCTCCTCTGACCTCCCCCCCCAGCTATCCCCTTCCTGTACACTCCTCCATCCTAGATCGTCCCTCCTTTCTATCATTTCCCCCAACCCTTCATCTTCTCTCCTCCCTCTTTCACTCACTGCGTCGGATTCGTTCATCTTGATGGTCATTTTGTTGACAGCATCTGCTGCCTTGTTGACCATCCGGAGAAGTCCGGCACTGCTCAGAGCCTGAGTGCTGACCGCCCGCGGCAACTGGACAACAAACAAACAAACAAGCAAACAAGCAAGATAAATAGTTAAACTGGTTCATTGTGCCTTTGTCAAAAGGTATATTAATAAATAATATTTTGGTCACAAACCTCCACTTTCTGATCTGCTCATGTTTTGCAGACATCCTTATCTTGACCAATTCAGTATAATGTCCATTTCCACAGTATAAAGTCCATCAAGTACCACCTCAGAGACTTTCTGTGGCTTAAAGGAACGACTCACCCATAAATGAAAATTCAGTCAGTATCTATCCTCATGCTTACAGAAATGTCGGGCCAAGTCCACAAAACAGCACTTGCTCAGTATTTTACTTAACAAATGAAGCCGCTGGGGATTTAAAACAAGAAGACGAACAAACATAAAATGGCTCCATACAGTTTGTCTAGTGTCTGCAGATCCCAAGTTGATCTTAAGATGCAATACATGCGCACGTTCATTCGAGCTCATGCACGATGATGCAACTAAAATGGTGTAAATAGCATCTTTTCAAATCAATTTGGGATCTTGAGGCTTCCACAGAGCTGGATTATGCTGTGAACTACATGGAGTCATTTTATGCTTTTTGGGGGTCATTTGTTAACGTTTTAAAACAAGTCCCCATCTGCTTCAGTTATTTAGAACGTGCCAAACTGTTTCGCTGTGAAGTTTCAGAAATGTTTTGTGAACAAAGAAACTACATCCAACATTCCAGTGATAAGAGGGCGAGTAGACAATAACTGAATTTTCATTTCTGAGCAAAACGGTTTCTTTGAAGATACTCCCTGCCATGCATTTCATAATTTGCAACATATGCAGGAAACAACGAGTTTCAGTCACTTGCACTGACAAACAGTAAAGCGGTGAATTGTATGTTCTATTGAATTTATCATCTGAGCCTTAATGGTGCAAGTAATTTCACCTGTCATTATTTGAGGATTTATGGTATTCACTCTCCTGCTATTGTTATTGTTCTTTCTCCTGACATCTCTTGACATCTTTTCTTTCTTTTGTTAGTGTTTCTATTTATCTCATTTTTTTTTCTTTGTTACCTGGTAATTTTCTGATTTTAGCCTTATCTTTCACTTACTCTTTACTTGTTTGTTCTGCTCATATTTTCCTATACTTCACATTTCTTCCCCTGGTTTCTCCAGTCTCATACACTTTTTTCTTGAATTAGATGTTTTATTTTCTACTTTTAAATCTGAAGTTTGTCACAAGCTTATCTTTTGATTTATAGTTTCTGAAAATCTTTCCATTTCTCTTATTTTTTTTGTTCATCCTTTGTTTATCTTTGTATTTGTTTCTCTTTCTTTGGTTCTTTCCTCTCTGTCTCATGTCAAATCTTCACAATATTTGTCTGTTTTATTTCCTCTCTTGTCCTCTTTCTGAATCACTTTCCATTTTGTCCTTCTTTCACCTTCATTCCTTCATTTTTACTTTCTTTTGCTGGCTGTTGTGTTCAGTTTCTCGTTTCTTCCTTTGCTGCTTCATCTCTAACTCCATCGCAGCTGTGGTCTTTATTCTCCTCCCCTCTGATTGTAATGTCTCCCACGTTTTAACTCCAATCAGATTTAATGCAGCCACTTTCTGTGCCGAGCAACTTTAACAGCCACAAAAAACAACTCAGAACTCATCGTGTCACTCTCAAAATGCCTGGACGTCCATTTGAAAATAGGCTCATTTTTCTTCATTCTGGAAAAGTTTACTTTTTCCCCCGGATGTACAGGGTTTTCCTCTGACGCAGAAGCAGACCCTCCCCCCCCCCAACTTCTAATCTCATTTAAAGGGAGCAGCAGCAGCTTGGGGACGGCTCAGTCCCCTGGGCCTTCACTGATGGAGGGATGAAGGTAAATGTATGGAGGCACGGGTAAAAATAGCTTTCAATTGCACCGTGCTCCCATCCCTCCATCCTGACCCCTCCCCCGACTGGTTGTGTTTCATTAAGTGGGCCGGACAGAACGACACGCTCGGTCAAGCGTCCCAGTGATTCATCTGTTAAATCTGTGACACGAGGCCATTTATTCTGGACCAAACGACTGCCGGCTCCTTCGCAACACAATCCCACCAACAGTTAGGTGGGTGGTAGAGAAGCGTGATGAAGAGGAGGAGGTGGCATAGGAAGGTGGACAGTTTGAACCAATAAGACAAAATGTTACAGAGGATTTAGTCAGAGCGGACAATAAAACGAGGAAACATGATACGCCGCAGGCCCTTAAACCCTGAGGCAGTTTTTAGAGGCTCGGCTTGCAGGCGCAGACACATCGTTTTGACCTTAGCGGGGTGGTTTGCTGCTTGTTGAGAAAAAGAAGTGAAGAAATCAGAAAAGTCAGGTGGGGTTTTTCGGCTCTTTTGGGGGTCGGTCATTTGTTTTTGTCCCATTTGAGGCAGGGCCGAGGAGTCCATCTCACTTTTTGGTCAGTCTGTCTGTGTGTCCAGCTCTTTGGTCCACTTAACACTACTCTAAGACTGCTAAGACTTCATAACACTACTCATCACTATGATCCCCAGGGATTCTCAGGAACAAATCCAGACCAAAAGCCTTAGAGAGGCTATTTCTAATTTTTGCTATAAGGTACAAATGACAACGTCAAAACAC
The DNA here is from genome assembly GCF_020382885.2 of Scatophagus argus. NCBI lineage: Eukaryota > Metazoa > Chordata > Actinopteri > Scatophagidae > Scatophagus > Scatophagus argus. The sequence continues at coordinate 22,304,173 of NC_058496.1, read as the reverse complement.
TGTGAAGAGAGTCGCTTTTAGTGATGAACCTACAGAGAATTGAAGCGGTGTTCAATTTATGTCAGCTGCAAAGAAACAAGTTCACTGCAGGTTTTGATCAGTTCTTTCTGTGTATGTAGAAGACAACATTGTGTGTCAGATGGCAAAATCCAAAAACTCTTTCAGACACCAGTCACGTAATTCCTTTCATCCTGCAGCTGTGCAGCTGTTTTGGACTGAAAATAATACTTTTTTTTATGCTTGTAGGGATAACTTCATTTTTAAGTTATAGATATTTTATACATCTTCCAAAACATCCACCCTAGTCCTTGCATGATGATCCTGGTTAGTAATCATCCATTACAGCATCCATTAAGGTGAGTCTTGCAAAACTTCCTTCTTCCAAGAGTGTGGGGTTAACTCTTTTCTCAGTTCTCATCTTCAGTTAATTTGGTGGTGATTGGCCAAAAATTTGAGTTGAGAAGTAAAAAGCAAAATTATGTCTCAGCTCGCTTGTCCCACTAAACTGTATTGCACGAACAACAGCCTGTGTTTTTAACTCCTACCTGGAGTTCTAGTGTCCAGCTGAAAATGAAACTCTAGACTTTAGACAAAAGCAGACATGTGGTCTGAGCTGTTGCAGTGACAGAGCCACACTGCAGTTTTGTTGATCTTCTGCAGACAAACACTGATGAAGATAAAGTTTCTAACTGACACTGCAGACTGTGGTCCACTTTTAAAGGCTGACTGGACTTTTCAAGTCTGGAAGTGACATTAAACAGGCACCAGGCTGTAAGAACTGCTGTTCAAACAAAATAACTTCTGTTGGTAAACAAGGAAGCACAGACTGGAAATCTAACTGCCTGTTAATAACAGGTTTATTGACACTGGCTACGTCCTGTGACGCACATGTGTTTACCACATGATCCTTTATGTTTGTGTTGTTCTAGTAAAATCAGTTATTTGCCATTTACCTCTGAGCTCTCCAGAAACTGCAGGACGTCGGGATCCTTCAGCAGGATGTGATGCTTCACTGTTCTCATCAGATACCTGAAAGAGATTTTTTAATCAAATATGAAAAATATGTAAATACACTGTTTATAAACTGTGATTTATTTATATTTGTCTTTATGTGTGTGTTTGTGTGTCCATCAGCGTGGAGTTCTGCAGCTCTGAGCTCCATCAGCTGTCACTGGCTGACCTTCCTGCCAATCAAACACCATCAATAAAGGGCAGCAGAATGTCAGCCCCGCCCACCTCCTCAATATTCAACACACACACACACACTAGCATGTGTGTTGTGATAATGATGTATCTAATATTTGTGGTTTAACCTTTCGGCTTGTAAGGTTCTGACACAAAGTTGCTCTTTTTCTCTTGGACAGAGACTGACACACACACACACACACACACACACACACACACACACAAAGAAAATGCTACTTATTCTCTGTGCAAATGACAATAAAGATTTAAATCCTGAATCAAGGCAAATAAAACACCTGGACTCTGTCACTTTAAAGGCCAGAAATATTCTAATATTGGGAGAGCTACAAGTCAACAATATAAATATTCAGAATGTCCTTGAATTCTCTGATGAGGATGGATCAGAGAAATGTTCCTGCTCACAGTTTCATCCTCACATGACAAAGGTGTAACTGTGACCAAAACAATGAAGGTAACTACACTTTGATTGTTTTGGATAATTTAATCTGCAGTAAAGTCTACATTGACATGAAATGAAACAAATTTGCACATTTCTCTTCACCATCTTCCAGGATAAAGCATGGAGATTCATGGCTCTTTAAACACCCTACAATCTGCAGCAGAGAAGAAACTGCACTTGTTTTTTGTGTATTTATTATTTTCTTCTCATCATACCTCTCAAGGGCTGACCTCCTCTTTTCGACAAACTCATTGGACGACTGGTCCTCCTTCCCTACCTTTACCTTGGTCATCCCTGCAGAGGAGGAGACACTCGTTAACATAACTGATTAACAATAAGGGTCAAGGACAGTCACAATGTTCAGAACACAGATGCACTGAGCTGTACTTATACAGCACTTATAACTGCATTATGCTCACATTTATGTTGTTTTCATTTATGAATATTTACTGTTTGTCTCCTTTAACAGCACAGACAGTGAAATATGGGTGTGTTAACATCTGGCAACAAATTACTGAAGTGAACAAAAGTCTGTTTAATTTGTGGTCCTGTGGATGTACCTGAGTGACCCTTACAAACTCAGAGGCAACTCGGGTGGCCATGACTGTACTCACCCACAATGCTTTTCTCTGGTGCTGGGGGGACAATGTAGCCTATGTGCAGGTACTTGGAGGCCAGTTTACTGTGCAGACCCAGAAAATCGCTGAAACGTCGTTTTACTGAAAACTCATTACTCTTAAACAGAGACAAGGTGGTCTGAGTGAGAGACACAGAGAGAGAGAGAGAGAGAGAGAGAGAGAGAGAGAGAGAGAGAGAGAGAGAGAGAGAGAACAGTATATAAATGTGAGGTCTGGAGAGGTTTTCCAATTCTTAAGTGCCAAACAGAGGAGGACTGTTTGTTCACTATAAGGCAAACAGAAACATGGCCTGAATGTCAACAGTTGTACCTGGAAATGTTAGTGTGGCTAAAAAGTTTTTAGCTACACTAGCTTGAAGAGAGAGAGTGTCATCTTGTCAGTCCATCACTTTGGTCCAGACAAAAATATCTGTACAGATATTCTAGTTACTCAGCGGATGCAACAATGTGGCTGATCTCCTGACTTTTCCTCTAGTGCCACCAACAGGCCAAAATTTCACATTATCCAAAAGTTGAACCCATGACCTGTGGTTTGACACCGATACTAACATGAATATGCTACTATGCTACATATGCATGCTGATATAAAGGTGACTGTCACAAAGTCCAAAAAAAAAAAAAAAGACTGAGATGTCCTAAAATGGTCACCCGTCTGGTTTAGCCACACACAGCTTTTATGAGGAGGGTGTATTAACAAACATCGCAGCCTAATGTGTCTGTTTTAGCTTTATTTACTGTCATACGAACAAACATGACATAAAAGACATGAAAGTACACAGTTTGATCACCTTGGTCGTCACTTTGTAGGCCATGTATGCATTCATCCCATCACCTGGAAGACAAACACACACACACGAAGCTGAATCACTCAAAAGAAATGAACAGTTTTCTACAAAGTCTCATCAGTAAGAAGCCAAATACACACACATAAATACTGTCATGTGAGTGACTATTTAAACAACATTAATGCTAAAGAGTTAAATAAAGAACTGATGCTTGAAACAGGAGTACACTCTGCTTAATCTGGTTAAACTGGTCAAATGTGTTTTTTTTTTTCCCCAGCAAACTGAGTGTGTCAACAGTTTACCGTCTCCTTGTCACCTTGCTATACCGCCTGTTGAATACAAACTGAAAGTCGGGTACAGTCAGATTATTAACTGTTTGGAAAGGTTTCATCTTTTTAGTTTCAAACCACCAAAATCATCAAAGTGCTGTTTGTTCTGTCCACACGTGGTGAGACCGTGACCTGTAATAACACTTTAGAGCCTGCAGGGGGCACTGTCACAGCTGCAGAACTTCAGTTGTGTTCCATCAATAAACCTTTAGCACCATAATAAAGTGTGATGACTAACAGTGGATAGATAATTTCTTGAATTTCCCTCAGGATCAATAAAGTATCTATCTATCTATCTATCTGTCTATCTAGTATGACTGAGCAGACCGTTGGTCTGTGTCACTGTCTGCTCTGCATTTTACTTCATCCCTTTAAGAGTTTGTCACCTCCAACATGTCTATTAAGGTCAGGGAGGGGACAGGAAGGACAAAAAGAAAAGGGAGGTTAGTGTGAAATGTCAGAAGTTGTAAAAATACAAGCACTGACTCCCCGATAAATGAGGAAAATCATCACGTTCTAGAAACTATTTGGAAGATCATTTTTTTCCTGATATTGTAGTGAAAAAGAAAGTGTCTCCTGCTCCAGGATGTTCAAGGACAACAGTGATGTGAGCTCAGTGCATACTCACCAACTTTCTCAGGGTCCGACACTGATATATGAATGTCGAATGAATCGCCACCCTCCTCCTCTTCAATCTACAGGAAACAGGGATAAGACACTTCTGAAAACGGTCACTGAATATTTTCCAATTTGTTAGGTTTGCAGACATTTTTCAAGATCTTTTTTCTACAGTAAAGCCTGTCAATATACGATGACAGCTGCTAAATAAGATGAAATATTTGATTGACGAAAGCTTCAACGAAAGTAAAAATCGTCCCTCCAAAAGTGATTCATGTGACTTTTGTGCTCTTTAATTTAAAGAGAAAGATATTCTTTGAGTGCTACTAGCAAAATCGCAGGAGCATCACCAGCCTGTATGCAGAGAAACAGTAGCAGAGGAAGCAGAGGAAGATGCTAACCAGGCAAAGGCAAAAAAAACAACAAATCTAAAACAGCCAACATGGCAAACAAACTAAACACAAACTTGATAGTACATCACAATACAGCTCAGTATAAGCTGCATAATGATGGGATAATATTTTGGCTATGAACATTTAACAGTGGGATAATATCATGACATTTAGTGAGGCAATAATTTCTGTTCCAAGCAAAAAAAAGTCTCCATGAAGTTGCCCTAAAAATAACGACTAAAATGGTCTAATCAGAAAGGACGAAACATGCCACATGCAAAATATCAAGCGGGATGTGTGAGTGCAGTCACCTCATCAAAGGAGGAGTGTGTGAACATGTCGTCGTGGGTGAGGTTGATGCGAGGGGTGATGACGGAGGTGGGAGGGGTGATGGGCGTGATGGCAGGTGACGGGCCGTCAGACAGCAGGATGTCTCTCTCTGGGCTGTCCAACGAAACCTCCTCTGTAGCCTCTATGACAGGACAAAGACAAGGAGACACAGTGAGCGTGAACAAAAAAAGTCAGTACATCATGATGCAAACTAAGACAGCATTAAGGCTGAGCTTCAAACATGACTTCAGTTTATAAGTCACCTATAGCAGCCTAAAAAAGGGACAAACAATGTATTTATAATGACATGCAGTTTCTCCTCCTTCTCTTTTTCCATGTGCTGCTCTAGATTTGTCCAAATCACCCACTACAGTGCCAGCGAGCAACAACAATTCCCATTTAAAGAATTTCCCTTTGGGGATAAATAAAGGAATTCTGATTCTGATAAGCAGGTGAGAGCAACTCACACGAACGTGAACACATCACGTGTTGACGACAGACACAAACACAAGCAAAGGAGATTCTTTTCATTGTTTTACATTTGACTCATCTGTTTTATGCCACACATTATTTAGCGGAGTATCAACAAGCCACTAGTGTCATTTTATCCACACTAGTACAGCTTAAAATAATTACTATGTATATATATATATATATAGATCTATATTTATATTTGCCGGGTGTGTGTGTGTGTGTGTGTACCTGCGAACAGGTCCTCTGGATCGTCATCAAATAGTGAATCCTGTTTGGGTCCATTTGAGTTGGTGCTGATGTCTTCAGCAGGTAGACTGGCTGGTTCCGACTGAAAAGAACAACCACACAAGTTTTTAGAAGTAATAGAAAGCCAAGTGATACTTTAATGGCATGAATTATTAGTATAAAGCATTTGTTACACAGAAAAAGTTTTAGATTCCTGACACCACAACTGTTTATGATATGCTGACAATGTTTTGTTTTGTGTTTCAGCCTTGATTATTGCTGACCTTTCTCTCTTCAAACTGAGTTTCTATAATGAAAGAATTCATTTCTTGAGGTCTTGTATGGCAAGATTTGACCTTCCACAATCATGGATAGACTGTTACTTCATTATTAAGGCACTTCATCAGTTAAGTATAGTACATGGCTACTGAATTAAATATGCATGCACATTGTCATTTAAACTTTGTTATTCCAGGCTATTTCACTTCCACACAGTTCCTCTAAGGCCCACAGTGACTTAACTGCACTATTTCACAGCCACAGCAAACTTTCACAGCAGCAGAGGAGGAACGTGGCAGCAGAGCGGCAGCTACATCTGTACAGTTGCTGTGCAGACTCGACATATTCCACAGGAGAAGAAAAGGAAGAAAAGCTTCGAGCAGCTTGGGTCATCTATCCTACTGAACTTCCTGCCTGCCAGCAAGGAACCAACCAGTTGCTCCAAAAACACCAAAGGTAAAACTGGTCGATCAGCAGCAGCAGTGAGGTGCTGATCATGGGACCTCACAGCAACCGTTACAGCTCCTTCCATTGAAACAGACTCACAAGCACTTGTGGTCAGCAATGAGTGACTGACACTACATTACCGACATCAGAGCAACTTGACTGTAATCTAATCTGTTATACTGAAGTAGTAGCACAGAGTATCTGTGGTTTAAGTGACAGGACGGTGTTTTCCAAAACCACTGGCCAGATTTCTATGAAATTTCCTCAAGCTTTAGCTCTGGAAAAAATGTCAAAAGTTTCATTTTTTTTCATTTGACTGGGCAACACACCCATCAAATATATGCAAGTTCACATTCCTAGTAGTTTACGGTGTTAACTGGAGGCTGTATTTTTACTTGTTACATGACAATAGGCTTCATGGAGGATCAAATAATTAAATTTATCCAGAACAGCAGAGCAGTAAAACCCTTCTCAGGGTCCAAATGCCTCAGTAGTGCAATGTTTTCAGTCACAAGTGTCAATAGCTAAAACTGGACTTTCACCCTCTTATTGGTCCATGTAGCAACATGTCCTGACCAACGCAGACCCCTTACAACAAAGGATTAAATGTGAACACTTCTTCATTTGCATGCAGCAGTTGACAGTTGCTGGATCACATGTGCAGAGTGCGTCGCAACTTTACACACTTAACTTTGCACACATATATAATGGGTTTTGTTTTGCAGGTTCACCCTGTATAAAAATAATGCTGTTAAAAAGTTATTTTGTAATTGATTGTCAGCTGTTTGTTGACTGTAAGCTGAGTTTGTGTTGCGGTTCAGAGACAAAAAGACAGTATTTTTTAATTAAAAAAAATATATATTTTTTAGAGAAATTTAAGGAATAATTTATAATGAGCTACATTAGCTCAAACATACAAAGACTGGCTGTACTGGGTTAAATACTGGCCTTCAAACTGAGTGTGAAGGGAGGAACAGTGAATGAAAACTTCATTTGCTGCTTCAAAAATAAACTCTTGTTCCCATTCACACAGAGAGTCCAAGTAGAGAATGACAGAGAGATTTTAGCTGAGCAGGCAAAAAGAGGAGAGGATGGTGGAGAGAGTGTGGATGGAGAGAAGAGGAAATGAGTGAGAACGAGGAGCTTCCTCCTTCCTTACTCAGCAAACACACAGAGGGGTCAGAGGAAATACACACAGCAGACACACATGCTAACTATACATCAATTCAATACTATTCACTATACTGAACGAATAAACCAGCTGAACAGATCATAGCTTTATATCTGCATCAGTGACATATTGATACTTTGACATCTCAAATGCAGAACAATATTAATCTTTTCCTGATTAAACTGGGAAAAGCTACGACAAACAAGGACATGTAACCAAGAAGAACTCAGAGGTCCAGGACAGAAGTGAACTGGAATAACAGCAATTACAGTCATTCCACAGTTTAACATGAACGTGATGTGTCAATGAGACATTTCAGTCTTGACCAAAGTGGTGGGCTGACTGCTGCCCCTGGAGCTGCTAGCATGGCTAAAAAACCTGCAGGAAATATTTGTGCAAGAAGGGACCATGAGGACACTCCAAAGGAAATCCATGTCACAGCTGAATGATGCTGACACACAAAAGAGAAAATACTAAAATGGGGGCGGAATTTAGTGCAGGACTGTTATATTAGATTTAGCTTGGCAGAGCCAATAAACCGGCAACTGAGTGTATGTGGATATCAGACGGGAGACAGAATTGCTTTCACAATCCTGCAAACTGAGACACCAGAAGATAGAAAAAAAACAAGTCAGATGTTATTAAACACTCTGCTTAATCCCAGTCCACCTTAACAACCTTCATCCATTTATTGGTGATTGTAAAGCAGCGTGTCAGCCATGACAACACACCCAGACTAATTCTGCTGCTCACAAGGGAAGTGGATGTCAGACACACACACACACACACACACACAGGTCACTGAAGAGTGCTGTTGTGACACTCAAGGAAGACAATCATCACCAGGAATGAAATCCGCAATGCTGACATAACAAAAACAGAAAAACGGGCTTGTACTGTGTGTGTGTGTGTGTGTGTGTGTGTGTGTGTGTGTGTGTGTGTGTGTGTTGTGAGTGTACCACTGTTGCAGCCTAATGACTTTGTCACTGAAGTTACAACACAGTTGAAGAGGAAACTTTTCAAATAAGAAACTGACATTCAGAGATATTTTCACAGATGAAGTCTCACTCCTCTTCTATGTCTGCCTGCTAAAATCTTGAAAAAACATTTTTTTATTTATCACTAGTGGTATCTAGCCATGCATATAGTTCTCATGTTACACTTCAAAATGTATCCTCTTCATCTGCTGTTGTCTTATTTTGAACCAAACTGTTCACCTTTACCTTCATTGTTCTGTACTGGCTTATTGCTATTCCTATTTAGAGGGACAACTATTGTCATAGGACGTACATACACGTCTGGGGACAACCATCATGTTAGATTCAGGCTTTCATGTTTGTGGAAGAAATAAACCAAGCCTAAGAGGTCCAAACTAAAAAGATTTCTTGTGCAAGTTGTGTCAACAAACACGTACTTCAGTCCTACAACAAACTTGCTTAGTAAACGCAAGCTAACACAAGTGAAAAGTCAACAGAACTGTAGTAAAATGTGCAAATTTATTATATTTATGGATATCAGTTAAAAATATGCACGATACCCGCAAGTGTTTTTCCACCGGAAAGTCACAGTGGAACAGTGTTTGCTAATTTTACCCGTTATTGCAGTTTTTGAGCATTAAATTAATTTTGAACCAAAGCTGTAAATCAAAGTCAAGCAGAGAGGCTCTGTGTCTGTGTCTCTTCTATGATTAATCATTGTAAATCTACCAAAAGAGAAACACCACTTATCTAATAGCTACACCTGAACGTTTAGTTTCTGGAGCTTGCTGGCAGCGTTCAACAGCATGTTGGAAAGAACTGAGGGGAAAAAAGACAGAGAAGTTCCAGTAACATCACAGTTCCCTCACTGCACTGGCTAGCACTTACAGCAACAACAGGGATGCCCATTCTCAAGCCTGTGACACAGGAAGCTGTGGTTCACGTCCCACCTTCTTTCAACAGCCACTGTTCATTTCCTTTTTACTGTGATGCAGTTCAGAAAATGCTGATATCATTCATTTGTGGAACAACCAAATGGATATTTTGGAGGGAACTGACAAACTTGGACGGCTGAATGTGTCTTTTGTTCAAACACATGACAATACATCCATCTGAAATCTGGCATGGCAGCTTTTGGCATTCTGATTTAATCGTCATTAAGTCAGATTTGCTTCACTTCTGTTCTTTCATTATACTTCAAGCGCAAATCCTTTGGGTGTCGATCAACAACAGGACTTTTAGCTTGCAGGTTTTGTCAGCAGAGGATTTCATGTCACCCATAACTACTGTTTCTGCCAGTTGTCTTTTTTTTTTTCTTGTACTGTCTTTTTCTTGTATGTAACAGCTCCGTGTTTAAGTTTGCTTATATTTGTTTGGCTGAGTGTTTGTAGGGGTATCATCCTTTAAATTTCTTCTCTGCACTGCATGCAAATGAGAATCATTAACTTGCAACCTAAGGAAAAATTTCTCGTGTCACTATGACCATCCAGTTAAGTTTATTCTGATTCAATGCATTTTCCTAAATGTTTCCGAAAAGTTGAAACATGTGCCAGAGGTTTTCTGTGTCAAAGACACCTGTCTATCTACTGCTGTGCTGAATGGTGAAATCAGAACGGAACAGCAATGTGAATGTGTTTTACTGATTCATTTCATAAATGTGACAGTTCTAGTTGACCACAGTACAAATTATTCCAAATATAGTTAATAAAACAGTTTTCATCTCAAAGACTCATTTTTGTCCACAGCCATGTGAAACATAGTTTTACAAGGCCAAGGACTGTACAGACCTCCTGTGGACACAATGAGCGACAGCAAAACGTATATCAACATCGTTTGTCATGTTCTTTTATTAGTTAATAACTGCATTGAACTGAAATTTGTCATTTTGTTGTTTTGTGTCTTTTTACTTGTAACTTAGTAGTTTTAGAACTATCCTGACCTTGTGTTAAAAACACTGTCCAGTTCCGAAAAGGTTTATAATGAACGTATCATTCAAAACCATAAAAACTGTCTTTGCTAAGAGCCACTACATTTAAAAACTTTAGCCACTGTCTTTAATGAATTCAAATACACCAAAGCATTACTACAACAAACGGGAAACTTTAATCTGCAGGACTACACTTTTAGTGGTTTTTCTGTTTTTCCAGTCAGTCCTGAATGCATCACCCACACCTGCGTGACTGTCACCTGACGGCAAACAAACACACCTATTCTGCGTCTCTTTCGGCGGAAATATGACCCTCCTCGGCTCCTGTAATTGTCGCTTTGAAGGCCACTATTATTGCTGTTGCATAGAGCATTTTAAGCGTTTCAAGGTCTGTCTTTCTGTGTGATGACAGTGCAGAGATGAATAAACCAGGTGCTTCTACACACGCAAAAAACAACAATTAACAGTTAACTGCTTTAATTGTAGCCCGCCTGCTTGCTCCCCCTCTAAGTTTTCATTTGTTGTCAGCTCGAAGCATCACGCCCTGGCTGCCACAGCTCCCCTCGGCCTCCCTTCATCACCTCTTCCTCCTCCTCACCTCCTGTGTGGCGGCCGGTTCCGGGAACAAGTCCTCCCCGTCCTCCAGCTCCTGGAAGTTGGTGTGCTCCGGTGGAGGGTCCCTGGCTGTGTCCGCCATGTTCACGTCGTTCCTGCGTTTGATGGTGATTTTAGCTAGCAGTTAGCTAACAGACCCACACACAACGATAGACAGAGAAAACAGTCGACTGACAGAGAGAGGGGAAGAGAGGAGGAGCGGGGAGTCCCAGCTCTGTCATGTGACTAACTAGACTCCTGATGGGAACTACAGAGGAGGGAAAGTGAAGATGTCTCACTCTGCCGCTCTTCTGTGGAAACCATTTGTCTCAGATCTTTCAGATCAGGGCTGCTCTGGAAAAAATGAAAAACTGGTGTTCTCGTAGAATGTACTGTTTCTAGGAATTTGAGCTTTAATCCCGACTTTGAGAAAATTTTACACTTAACAACCTTTTTCTCAAATAAATTACATTTGTATATTCTTTTTAAAAGCCCCTCGGTGTCTCAAAATAGGGACAGATTTATGTTCTGAAAGAACTGACTGAATAACATGTTAATTTAAAAATAAAAAAGTCAAGGTCCTAAAAGAATAATCAAATAATTACAATCTATTATCAAGCAGTTGTCAGTGAAATTGTAAGATCTCAGGCTCCTCTCAACAGTGCTCATCTTTCATTACTTTGATTGATTACAGTTTTCACAAAAATATTTGGACAGATGCCACACTGTTCATTTTTACTTGTTTTAATAAAATCTTTTTTCTTTTTTTTTTTTTTAACCGGTGTGGTTTTGTTTTTATCTGCTCACACTACAGCATAACAGCTGTCTAAACGTCTGTTTGGGAAATATCAAATCCATAAATCCATAAAGAAAACAATGCTTCCAGCTTCATACTTTTCTCAAAATGTGAAAAAAAACATGTGCATGCCTGAACAACAGTAGTGGAAATTAGGTAAATACTTTTAGCTTAATCAAGCACTGTACTAAAGTAGAATTTTGACGTACATTTATTTTACTTGAGAATTTTCATTTTAAGCTGCTTTAGCCAAGACTTTTACTCCTCCATAAGTGGAAACATTGCACTTTGTAATTATATGCATCCAATGCATTTATTTTACAGCTAGAATTGCTACTTGTAGATCAAGATCTTTGTGCCAAAACAAGTCATCAAGATATAATATATGATGCTATGTTATTGATTTCTACCTGAAAGTATAAAAACATTTAATATCGGCTGCATATCAACCAGTTATAACACTAAGACTGATAGGACCCATTCTGACAATCAGTTGATTCTATGAGTATTTTTTTGCTGACTACTTTTGAAATTTGTTTGCTGGGGCTATTAAGATTTTCTTTATTCTAAAATTTTCAATAAAGGTTTAGGGGTTAGGGTTAGGGTTTTCCACTGGAAAAAAAGTTTCCCTAGACGATCTTTGGGCCGTTTTAGTCGAATCATTTTAGCGACACACACGCATTTCCGCGTAGTTAGCAATTCAGTGGCGGCAACTGTAAAGTGGGATTTAGCACATTTTAATTTGTATCGGTTACGTAGGATGCTGAGAGATTTACCGCTGCTAGCTATCAAGTCAGAAAACCTAACCCACCAAGGTAGGTCCATATTTGAAGTTCAGTTAGCATGGACGCTAGGGGGGAAGCAGCTAGCATGGCCTTAGAAGAAGTCCAACATCTAACGCCGCAGGGGGACCTGGAGCTAGCGTTAGCAAACATGACAGTGGATGGTAAGTTAAAACTATGTCCGTGTTTGACAACAGCAGATTTATACAGGGAATAATACCCTAAAACAGAATACACGTGTGTCACTTGTATATTGCGCTACATCTGGGATTTAGATTTTGTGAATTTCTTTGCTGTTATTTAAGGTAAATGTCAGACGCGATATCGCCCAAGAAGTTAAATTGGACCAGACTATTTTCAGATTCTCCGAAATTAAACAGAAAGTCAGTCAAACATTTATCAAATCGCGACCATGATGCTCCTACTGTGGGTCGAAAACAATTGACAAGAAACCGATAACAATTAATTCAGTCACCGATAATGGTTTAATGATTATTTTGTGTACGACATAGTGTATGTTTAGTTACAGCAATGGGGGTAAAGTAACCGGAAGTGGTGTACTTATTTTTGGTACTCGTTCTTCAAATATTTCCATCGCACTTTATAAATCCCTGGACATTCCAGAGAGAAATACGGCATTTACTAGCGAGCAGTATATATGGCACAGTAAAGTTAGCTCCGCTTTATCCAAAATACTGCATATTCGAATGCGTTAGTAATAGTAATAATCATAATACACATCCTTTCAACTTAAGCTTTAATTTAAATGCCCCCAAGGCAACGGAGAAACGGGTCTTGCTTTATAGGCATTAGTAATATATAAAACGTATGTCAAAACCTACCATGCAAGCTCACGTAAAAAAATGTACATTAAGAGACATTGTCCCTCATCTGTGGTTTAAACATCCCAACCAATCTTATAAGAACGCCTAAGCCTGATCATCAGCTTTCTCCTCCCGTGCATTTAATAGTTTCATTTAATAGGCACAAGAGATTTCTCATCCTTTTAGACTTAAATCTCCACTCAGAGGACAGAAGATTGGGACAAAATATGAACCAAATCAAACTGAGCACTTAAACTACAGCCTGCTTTTTGTTTCTAAGAACAGCAATTCCCATGAGCCTCAGTGGTCATTTCTGTGGTGTAGTCAGAGTCTTGAAATCGTTGTAATATTAGTATTTTGCTTATTCACTCTTGTTTCCTTGTTTTGACCCTGCCATGGTTCCTTTACCAGGCCTGCTGCAGAAGGGGAAGGCTGTGCAGACAGACAACATGACAGAAGATTTGGGTGTCAACACAGACCCGGACTGGGAGAGCCAGGTGGAGGTCATGATGGAGTACAGCTCCAGCCTGACAGAGCAGTACAACAGTCTGATTAGAAAACAGGATGAGGACGAGGTGGCACACGAGAAAGATAAACAACAACTGCAGAAGAAGAAGGAGGAGGCCACTCGCCAACACCAGGTGAAACTGTCTGACACACACACACACACACACCGTTACACTGTGGAGTTTTTCACCACTTGTGGTCCAAAACAGGGCACTATAGCAGAAGTGTACTCTGCTATCTTGTTCTCAGGCTCTTCTGGACAAACTGGAATCTGTGCGAGTTAAACTGCAGCTGAACAACTCCAAGGCCACCAGGAAGAACTTTTTAACCAAGAAACAGGAAATGACTTTAGAGAAGAACAGAGCAGAGGAGCTGAGGAACAGGTAAAATCCAAAAAGACAGTGTAAGTAGAGTATTTACACTCAGTTGGTATTTACACTCAATGTAATACCAGGTAATATTAAAATGATCGCACGACTAAAACAAATATATCAACAACAAGTTAGTTAAAGGTGAAAGTTAACATCACCTTTGTGCAATTTAGAAGATAACAACAATGTGCTATCTAAAAACAAAAATACATGTTCAAAGTTCTCTTCTGGGATAAAGTTTCACTTCAGTGGTGCTACTGTTGTAGTTTTACGCAAACAAAAATACCCAGGAACATAAGAACACAACCTCACACTACACTGTCATCTTTCCTCCTCACTCCAGGGTGGCCAAGGAGCTGGAGGAGAATGAAGGGAAACTAACTGCTCTCACAGAAGAGCAGAGCGAGGAGCAGCGGCGGTGGCAGGAGGAGCTGGACGAGCTGAGGCAGGAGATGGAGCGAGTGACGAAGGAGGCACAGGAGGCAGAGCTGTTGGCCTTACAGGATGAGGTCGCTGCTGTGGAAAAGCAGAGAGACGTTGCTATGGCTCGCATCGAGGCCTGGCTGAGAGAAGTACAGACATCAGAACTTAATGATCACGAGTCAAAGCACAGATCTGATATTCGGTGACAGCAAATACATTGTTTTATGTCAAAATCAAAATCTAAATTATGTGACAGTAAACCAATGGTAGACATGGACATTAGTCCAGAAAGACCAAACATGGAGCAAGAAACCTTACAGCTGACAATGATCTTGTGGTTACCTGTGTCAGGTGGGGCAGTACCTGAACGCTCTCAGGGTGGAGTTTCCGCAGCAGTACCATCACAAGAGGCATGAGTGGGAGAAGAAGGAAGGTCTGGTCCGAAAGAACCAGGCTGAGCTCCAGAGCCGTTTCCGGGAGGTTCTGCAGCAGCTCCAGCAGGGTCGTGAATTAGAGTCCCTCCCCAGGATCAATGTCCCGACTCTGCCACTGGTCCCCACGGTAAAACCCCCCTGTGGAAGCGTTTCGATAATGGGAAATGTCATATATTTTTGAATGGATGAATAAGTAATTACCGTAACCCATCATTCTAAAAACATGATGTGCATGTGAGTATCAGCAGACATCTCAGAATTTACTGAAACATGTCAGACTTAAGTAGAAACAAAATCAGAATGTCAACTTAGAAAGTTAACTTTAATTGTATGTGCCCAATAATCTGAAGATGCTTGATTTTCAACAGAAAAGAGATAAACAGTAAGCTGGAATCAGTGATTAACTGATTATCAAAATAAGTTTTTATAATGTTGAAGCCAGCTATGGCACAAGACCTTTTTGAGGGAATATCAGGGTTCGAAGGGTTTAAACCTTATCTAACTTAAGCTCATCTCTTAACAACTTTTCTTTTCTCCTACAGGCTGACCTGAGATTCAGTCAGGTGATACAGTCCCTGACCCACCCTCAGCCCCCTCCTCCTCAGAGACACCCACACTTCTACTCACAACAGTACCAGCCCCCTCACCATCCCCAGTACCGTCAGCGCTATCACCACCCACCACCACATCACCATTTACCACCCCCTCATCGACACCCGCACCATTTCCAACAGCCTCTCCCACCCCAGCACCAGTTACAGCCCCACATCAGAGTTCCACTGAGGGTGACTCCCCCTCCCAGTCTCTCCCCGTCTCCTCCTGTTCAACCTATGCACCCCGAAGCTCCTTCCCCGCCTCCCCTGACTGCTGCTTCTGCTGCTGCCATTGCCACCTCGGCCCCCACCGACAAACTAGGCAAGGTCCTAGAGAAGCTCGGGACTCGGTTCCCACAATGCAACAGGGCTCAGCTGACGATGCTACTCCAGCAGGTGAAAAGCTCTCGTGGTACACTGGCTGGCATGTCCATGGAGGAGGTCATTGAGCAGGTCGGCTTCAAGCTGGTACAGAATGAGAGATCAGCCTCGAGGCCAATCGGTCGGACCACGTCCCCGGGCCCCATCCAGAGACCAACACCTCCCCAGCAGAGAGCGGCCGCGGCAGCAGCAGGTGGTGGTCAGGCTGCCGGGACCCGTAAACTCTGCCTAATGTGCCAGAACCATGTAGATCCAGAGAGCCGCCACCCACTGAGCTGCTCCCACACCATCCACAAAGACTGCATTAGTATGTGGCTGAAGTCCAGCAGGAATAATTCCTGTCCATTCTGCTCGGGAAAGTCATAGAGAAAAACTGGTTGTGAAACGTCCATCGTGACTCTTTGTAGAGCCATTCCAGAAAGTCCTCTGATATATTAAACACTGAAAATTTCTGTATGTTTTTTGTTAAATACTACCGGCAATAAAGATTATTAAAGAAAACTAAAGTAGTAGCAAGGATGATGAAAAAACAGATACACCATAATTACCTCATACAAGTACTGCCATCAGCAGTGATAAGGTGGAAGAGCCACACGGTTGAGTTCCCGCCCATAAACTGATCTGACCTAATCCCAAGCAGTGCTCAGCTTTATAGCATCAAATAACTAAGTAAAACCAAACTTAATGGAAAATTTAATTCTTCAACATAGATCAGTGTGATTAGAACCACCTAAAAAGACAGAAACCTTTATTGGAACAAATTTATTTGATGTGTACTGTTAGTTTGCTCCTGTGCGGGTTCCTGACCTGCACTGTAGCCTGCTGCCAGGGGGTGATCAAGATGCTTTGACTTTACTCTTGTGGAGTTCTTGCGTTATCCCTCTTAATATATAGTCTATGACCTGTGCTTAGAGAGACATGAGATTGATTTTAGACTTTTTATTTCACTCTAGAAAAGAAATGAAATAAACATTTATTTTTACAAATGATAATCTTACTAATGATACTGAATCATCAGTTATACTTAGAAATCAAATTAAGACCCTGTCTATCACCTGTTGCGCTTAGAATACATTCTTCACTTTAAATACACACATGAAGTGACTACACAAACATTTAGATGGAGAGATAAGGCCATAAACACTCCAAGAAACAACCTATTGCCTTTGAAAGATTCCTCTCTGAGACAAACACACCCTCTCACACACACACACACTGACTCCTATTCTCTCTCCCTGTGGACATCCCAGTCAGCCTTAATGGGAGTGCTGGGCGGTCGATGGGTGAGGTTAAAGGAGCCGTCGCTTCCCAATAAATATCAAAACGCATACACAGCGCAGAGTGCTGAAAATATGTCTATCCACGGTTCTGTGTGTGTGAACTGCTTCCTGTTTACTGCCAGAACGTCCATCTTTCCTCTAACAAACTCTCACTCTCTCTCAGTTTAAAGGTTAGTCTCTCTGCCAGCTCTGACCGATTTTACAGGGAGCAGCGCCAATAAAAGCAGCTCGTCTTCCAGTAAAGCTGCTGTAATGAATGAAGAACGCTGCAGAAAATAAAGACAAAATGCTGCTGAGGGTGCAGAGGTTGTTGAATCAGAGAGACTGTGAGGCTCTGCAGGAGGATTCAGTCCTGAGAGAGAGAGGAGGGGTTTTCTGTCCAAGTGCTTAGTATAAGGCATTTGTTGTGTACAGATATTTTCAAATGTTATTATGGTTAGCAACGTAAGAATTAAAGCACATACCAACTTAGGGTTAGGGTTAGAGTATGGGGCTGAAATTTGACGGTGCTGGTTGGGTTCAATCAGGACTAACACTGGCATCAAAACATCAATTCAGTGTTTAGGTGCAATGAAGCGCTGTCTTCTGAAATCATATGTAAGCCAGAAATAATACATAAGTTTCTCCTTGCAGTCAGATCCTGACAGACAGAATTCTTGATTAGCAAGCTACAGCAATGTGACATTAGTATTACTTCTCATTGGGTCACAAATGGCAGTTGTATTTAGTATACATTTACGTTTACAAATACACAAGAGTGATCATCTCATAAATGGAAAGAGAGCAAATAAGTTGAATTATTTCTTCAACTCGCAGCTTAAGTTAGGACATGGCTAGCCTAGCTTAGCATTAAAAGTAGGAGAATAGAACTACTTGTAACTATCACCTTGCAACACTTCTAGATGTGATGATTAACAAATATTGTTTGTTTGACTTGTTCACAAAACAGAAATGTAGTTTTTATATGTATTTTGTTATTTTAAAGCCTATCACTTTGACAAAGCTAAAATACAACAATATAAGCACTGAGATGTCAGAGTGTCCTTGAATGCAGCACATAGGATAGATCAGAGAAATGTTCCTGCTCACAGTTTCGTCATCACATGATAAAGATGTAACTGTCACCTGAACAATAAAGGTAACTACACATTGACTGTGTTGGATAATTTTATGTGCAGTAAACTATTTTACTGAGATGTCATATAAAACAGTTTCTTCTCATGCAAAAACAGAAACAAGAGTCCAGTTTTAATTCATCTCATTGCATGAGAAGAGAAAAGCAAGAGTTTACCATAGACCAGCTCTGCTGAAAACTTCCTGCCTCCACACAGCAGACAAAAAACTTTTAAGAAACCTTCCCACATGTTTACCTGTTCCTTTACCATGCAGAGTGAAGGTTCAAACAAACAAAGGTGTTAAAGTCAACCAAAGAAAGGAGCTTGTTATTTTGGTCACGCAAACTACTTTTAACACTGACTGACTGACAAATGACAACAAATAAAGTCTTTCTTCTCCTCTGTTTAAAAGCTCTTTTATTCGGTGTAAATTGTTCACTTCATCTAAAATTATCTGATTTGTAGCTGTAGTTTGAAGTTGTACCTCCAGAGGTTCCTGTTAAAGATGGTCTGTATTGGTTTAAAACTACTTTTATCTCCTCTCCTCTCCTCTCCTCTCCTCCACTCCTTTTTTCTTTTGGGCTGGTGTTATAGATCCAGCGGCGAGCGTCTCCAAGGCACAGGGTATTAGTGATGGTCTGCTGTGTCTCCAGTGGATCCTGTGACAGCTCTAATGTCGATGTGATTTACAGACCACTGGACAAACAAGCATCATTACCACAGCCTGTAAACGTGGGCCTGACCAACCGCTCCCAAAGTGGGGTCTGGGGACACTCAGGGGCCCCTAAGAGACACCCAAGGGACACCCCAGCAAAATGAGAAAGTTTTATTTGACTATTATTTCATTCAGGGTGAGGTAATGCACTTGGTGAAAATGAGCGATCAGAGGTTTGAGTCTCTACTGTCACCATCTCACAAAGCAATAACTGACAAAATCCTCTTGACTCCCAAAGTTTTATGACATGAGGATCCCTGCTGTGATGCATGGTATCACGTTAAAGGGGAAAAAAAAATTGTACAATTTTTTTTTTCCCCTTTAACGTGATACCATTAAAATTGTACAATTTTTTTTTCTGTGAAATCAAGTGCAAAAAGTTTTCCAGCGCAGTAACATTATTTCAAACTCTTTGCAATAAAAATCCACTTATTTTATGTATTATTTCGCAAGTTTCAGGTTTCTTGATACAAGTGCAACCTGTACTGTTGTCTCTTGTTTTAAAATATAACCGATTTCCATAAAATTATTGAAACAAGCTGATTTCTATTTAAAACCAGATGATTTTTCCAAAAAAAGGTTTCATAAAAATAATGTTTTTGGATTAAATTCTAGATACAAATTACTTGATAAAAGTTTCAAATCTATGACAGCAACCTCCAACATCAACAAAACTGGTCATAAACTTCAGAAAAAAAACTGTACTGTGACCCCCCTGTGAACTCTTTTTTCAGTCCTAAAAATCTACTGACCTCAGTGGTTTTGATTTGGTAAATCAAGTCAATCTGAATCTCTACAGCTCAGCCAACACACTGTTCCTATCCCACACTCATCGTGAAAACTGAATACCGATTATGATCTGGCGTTATTATTTAGTTTAAAACTTGAATTGAACTGAATTATTATCAGTATACATAAGAGTATCCAACCACCTGACGGTGGATGCACAAAACACAGACACCGTTAAAATGTTAAAACAAATACCACGTGTGTCTTCTGTGACATTTTGAGTACTTCTTTTCTCTGCATTCAGAGAAAAGAAGTACTCAAATTTGCTGACTGACTGATTTCAGCTATGTGTGTTTCTCACTTCAGTCAGATTTCTCTGATTTCTGTAAAAACAGAAATGTAAACAATGATCAGTGTTGTTATTTCAGGTCTGTATGGGGAGAAAAAAGCAGCAGTTTATCAAAGAACATCTCTGCTGAAAACCCCCTGCCACCACACAAAACGTTAAAAAATTAAGTGGAAAAAAAAAATCAATCATCTCTTTCAGTTTAACACTCATGTATTTCTGACATTTTACAGAACACCTTTAACAACCAGCCTCACCTCTGGGGTCATAAACTGTTTCTGCACTCCATTACAAAGGCAAATTAAAATAAGACACCAGGTTATTGCAGGTTATTCATGATATGTGCTCTCAGTGCTTGTCCTCTGGGGACAAACAGTCGGAAGGCCAAACAAACACTTTAACAAGGTGCTGCTGCTGTTTTCATGCTCAGAATCAACAAAATCGACTGCATGACAGAGGAGCTAAATGCCAAACGGCTGCTTTAGAGCAAAACTGCTGCTGGAGGTATGTTTGTTTCTGCAGCAGCAGTTCAAAAACTGCAATGCTGCCCCCCACTGACCTTGCAGGGGAACTGCAGGACAATAGACCACAAACATTTAACTGAAACACATTTAATGTAATAATGAATTCAAAACTGATTTTGGTTTTCCCTACTTTGTTGTAGTCCAGTTACCATATTTTCCTACCTATAAGCATTTAGTAACCAAAGTACTGAAATCTATATCCTTTATACAGCGAATTAAGCATCCCAGGCCGGTGATTCATTAGCAAAAATTTAAAAAAGAAATGTTTTTAAAAAAGAAAGAAAAAAACATTTGGCGAATAAAATATATGAACAAATTATGCTACATCTAAACTAAACTTGTGAATAAGGTGAAAATAAATAAACTACTGAAATATTTTAAACCTTTCATCTTTCATTTACTTGCGTTTAAATGTTTGGTTTTTATTCTCAGTAGCAAGAATCCAATGGTCATTTGCTTCAGATATGGTTAGTTCATCATTTCTTTTGTGTGTGTGTGACACTCACACACGCACGTCCTGGTTTATTGGCCTGATGTTTTCAACTATTCTGCCATCATTTATGTACTGTATTCACGGTTATAGGTGTTTTTGTATAATATAAGAACAATGACATTTTGTAAATGGTATCTTTGAGGAACAAGCTGAGTGCAAAGATTTATATACATGGTATCTGTTGTTTTTAAAAATAAAAATGATTTGTTTATTGGTCCTGAAGACAAATGATAATTAAAATAAGCTTATTGTGTTTGTACACTCAAATACAATGAAGCTTCTTAAGAAATGGTTGTTTCTTGTATGAAAGACGTGCTTTTGAAATTCAGAAAGCTGAAGGTTAAAATAAGGAATAGTGCAAATATATTGCAATGCAGAGAATGAAATACAGATCAGAAAGGAATAAAAAAATAAATTTTGTCTTCTTCCAAATGTCAGGTTGACAATATAGTTTTTTTTTATTTCTTTTAGTTTATAGAGCTTCATCAGTTCAGGGATCTACAAATGGCAGTTTTCAGCTGTGGATCTTCTTATGTCTAAAGTATTGATCTGTTGACCTGCCAATATTATGGCCAAATTATAAATATTGTAGTCATAATATACACATATACATTGAACTTCACTAACAGACTGAAGTGTCAACTGGACACAGCACAGAGAGATCTAATCAAAAAGTAGTAAAAACACATACAGTAAAAACACATTTAATTATTATGTTGTCACTTTCTTCTCGTAGATATAGTTTAAATAATTTTTGAAATAGAAAGCACAGACACACAATGGGTACAATGGGTCTCTCAATAAAAACAAAACAAAGATGAGTTAATGCTTTGTAATGCATGTTACATTTAGTCACGTTCGTGACTTCCTTCCTCATTCTCTGACTCTTTCCTGGAGGTCATAGTGACAGGCAACCAAAAAAGCATCGTTCTCTAGAACACTGTTGGTATAATGTGAATACACAACAACATATAAAACAAAGGCCTAGTTTTTTCATTTTCAGACATTTAAATGGAGAAATGCAAAATATTATATCTTTAAAGACAAAACCAAAACCAAAACCAAAGGGTGGCTCCACCCACTACTAAAATTCAAATGAGATCCTTTAATGCATGAACACTAGAGAACAGTTAAATCCAAGAAATTTTCTGATTTTGTTAAATGTTGGATTGTTTGAGTAATAAATGTAAATAGAGCAGAAACAGACTGATGTTAAGATCAGCTCACAAACACACTACACACACACTGTACTTTTTTATCTAGGATTTCAAAAGTTTATTTATATGCGGACGTGCCTGTACTGATCAAAAACAACTGATTGAACCTCTAAGTAACTTTCATATAGAAAAACTCAGGCACAAAGAAATTATTTTTGATCAATGTTAAAATGATGAGCTGTGGAGAACCTGGAAACACACCAGGTGGTGAGTATTTTATTATTACTGACAGACATGGTGGACAAACAGTGAAAATAAGACTGAACTTAGAGCAATGCTGTCTTTTTTCAGGAACGTCCTGCTCACACTCACAGTTCCACAACTTCAGAGTTGTTAATGCATTAACAGGACTTGTTGGGTTCAGGTCTGCATTGAACTTACGCTGCACAAAGTTTCAGTCAGGTCAGATTCAGGATTTTGAAATGTAATGTCCCTTCTGTGTATCATGTGTAGCAAGAAAATGCACAATGGGAAGAATGAAAGACAGATTCAAGGCAGAAATGTGTTACATCAAAGCCGGATCATGCTTCTTTGGGCTTCACATAACCAAATGATCATGAGACTTTTGTGGGCCTTAATGGCTCACAACCTCTGTGAGGCTCTGAAGTCTAACATTACTCATAACGCCCTTCCTTGTATGGACATGTGAAGACAATTATGTTGGTCTTCACAGGAGAGTAATCCAAGCTTTAGCCTGGCTGAGTACCAGTCAGTAATGGTTGACATGAAGCAAAAATGTTGCTTCTGGCCTCAAGTTGCATTTGCGTCTTAAATTTCAGCAGTACCGGTTGGGTTCAGTCAACTTGAGTCTTAAAGTTGTGTGTACGGACTGGGTTCCAATCTTAGTTTAAGGCCTGTGCAGAATACTAGCTCTCGGATCAGTGTCCTTAATGAGGGAGGGACAAGGCCTGTTGTTTCACTGCAACAGCCAGATTTATCTTACAAGATAAAAACTGTTTGAAGTTCTTGGCTACCTTTAATCTTTAAACTGTATGCTCCATGAAAGGTGAGTGAGATTCACATGGTGTGATGCCAGCAGGTTCACATCTATGGACGAGGGAAGGCTGTTGATGATTAAAGGATGCAGAGAAGATTGTGTGTTTGAAGTTTTGGGGTATGGTGAAAAAAAAACTAAAGGCTGAGTTTAGCTCTTTGCAGGAAAACAAACTGAAAGACTTCTTTCTCAAGATGTAAGTGCACTGTCCTCTTCTCGAGGCCAAAATGCAAATGCTGAGTTTGATCTGCATGTAAATGATGGCTCATGTCCGCCTGAAAGCCTCTATGGAAGACAAATGGTGTTTATCAGCCAGACGCAAATCAGCGGCGGCAGTTTGACCAGGACGCCATCTAATTACTTTTTTTCTTTAAAGGTTGTATTTATTAGTATCCATCATCGCTGTTGTTACATCAATTAATGCTGTTGACGGGCTGAGGAATTGTCACTCTCACCCCCCTCACCTTCTCACACCCCCCTACATCCTTCACAGGCAGAAGAACCTCCTCTCTTCTCTTTGGCATTAAAAGCCTGTCATCCCAGCATGCCGTGGGGCCCCTGGCCCCAGCCCAGCGGTGTCAATTAAATTTGATTGACTGAGTAAAAGAAGCACACAAATAAGCCAAAACAACAGACACAAAAATCTATACATGACTCCTCCACCCCCCTCCCTGCCTCTGCCCTGGCTGTCAAATCAAGCACTTGTCTCGTCCATTTTCGTGGCGTGTGCCGTGGACGTCCGCCGCGAGACAACCACTTTTGTGTGTCTGTGGTGTGTGAGCATCAGCACCAGCCAAACGCACCGCTCGACCCATCTGCCCCGCCCGCATCGCCAGCCCCCTTAACTCCCCCACACACCAAACACCCCCTCCATCTACACAGAGTGAACCAATTAGCGGCTCTGGAGCCTCGTCCATGCTACAGAGCAGAGGCCCCTGGGTATCGACTCAAACTGTTGTCCAATAAATGAGGTCTAATTTATCAGTTTAACTTCATCCCCCATCCCCATGAAAGAGGAAAGAGGAAAGAGGAAGAGGAAGAGAGAAGGGAGGAAAAAAGAAAACAAATAGCTCTTGTTTTTTTGGGTTTTTTTTACATGAACTGGTGAGGAACACTTGAAAAATCCTGATAAATTCTTCACATTGCAAGTCCTCATATCTCTCTGTGTTGTTTTGCTAATTGTGAGCCAGTAAGCTCATGCTTCATATTCGTGGCCATGATTGAGGGACACTATTAGAGCAAACCCCATTAGGCTCCGTGGGGAAGCAGCTGACCCTGCGTGGGAACCATCAAAGGCCAATTTGCTACCCAAACACCATAAATCCTGCCCCGTTAAGTGACTGTTTTTGATGCCGCTGAGGCACACGGAAATAAATATACACTCTGTTATGTATTGTCTATTAAATTACCACAGAGCACAATTCACACACAACATCCATCTTGATCAGCGGTGGTCAAAAGTGGGGTCCAGGGACCCAAAGAGGGCCTCTGATAGTCTTGGAGGAGGTCTCAGTGAAAGTGAAGAGAGCTCCAGTCATTACGGAAAGAGATTGAAGTTTACAAAACTTGGCTTTGAACTTTTTAATCAATCACATATCTCAACTCTCATTGTTTCGGCTGATCATTTAGTTCTATAGGATTTAACTCTCATCGGAAGATTACATGAATGAGAACTGACCCATCACGTCTGCTTTGTTTCATGTCCCAACACAGGTATTGCTTCGTCATCCATCTGGTCAGATGCTCCTCAGTTTGCTACAACGCACCATTCGACTTTTTCAATGACGCAAGTTTCGCTCATTGACAACAACACAGACAAATTCTTAAATCTCCAGTATCCAACTCAGCTAGTAAAGGTGCTGAATCTGCACAAAAATCCTCAAGCTGAGCTGAGTTTAGGATACTAATGTTTAGTGTCTGTACAAATTTCTGCATGTTTCCATGCACTATTTAGTCAGTTGACTGAGATCAGCAGTGGGTGGAGCGAATGTTCCAGTCAGGTGCCATTATACTACTGTGGAAGACAAGGACACACTGATATGATGTTGTCAAATCAAGTCAAAGTCAAATGGTGGAAATGCCGTTCATGTTTTATGTATCATCTAGAGAACGAAAGAGCTCCCTCATTGCTCCAATAGCCACAATACACCATATTTTCTCAGAGACATCTGAAATTTCATTCAAGGTGATGGTGTATTTCATTTATAGAGTCAGTGAATCAAACTAAAAGATTTCATCATCTGTAAATGTTTCTGACAGAATCTGGATAGATTTTCATGAGCAATAATGTTTGCTTTTATTGTTTAATGAAAAAAAAACAACTCCCATTCACTTCACTACATCATGAAACTACATCTTTTGTTTTCATTGTTTTAAATGAGAAACCCCTAGTGGCAGAATCTACATTCTGTGCATTTAAGTCACATGCTTCATGATCCACATGATTAATTCACCAAATCTGACAACAACAAAGTGACAATAATGACAATATAATAATTATATTATAAAATTATAATTAATTATATAATATATATAGCATGTGTTACTGTGATTGATAAAATCTGACATTTTACTTATCAGTAAAATCATTTTGTCATTTTCAGTATCAGTTCACCAACTTTTCCACCTTGCCCAGCTTAAAAACTTTTTTGGATCATTTTCAGTTTCCTTACCTCTCAGTTATTTAATGCATAAATTGAATACAAAAAGGCAGATGTAAATGCACCTGCTGATGGTCAGGTGTGCTCAGGTGAGCTCCAAGACAAAATAAACTTTAGGTTTTGGGGATCTCCTCCCTGGTGACTAAAAGCACTACTGTTATCCATGGCAAGTTAGTCCTCGATTTAAATATTACTGAAAGACTGTAAATGCCCCATTAACAACAATGATGTGATAATTTTGTAGCAGACAACGGGTGAAAAAAGTTGGAGCCATCGACAGGCTGAACTGAGTATGAATCTTTTGCTTTTTCAAATCAGCAAAGTGACACATTTTCTCTGCTGCCTTTAACTGCTGCTTATAGTACAGATGTGTCATTTTTGAACGGTCACTTGCATATCGTGGCTGTTCGACGAAAAAACGAATCTCCACTTTTTACATTTTTGACATTTTACATTGTGTGGCATGTCATTCCTACCTAGCAACTGGTAACAACAGGAGTAACGGGGAGGAGTGGGGGCCCCTTTCCATGCACCTCGTTGGTTGTGGTAACGTGTGTTTCACGTCAGGCGTGGTTTTTTTCCGGCAAGGCTAGGGTTAGCTTTTGTTAGCGTAATGTGTTAAGTGGAGATGTAGAATAGCCTGAAATCAAGTTTGGTGGGACATAAAAATGAGACTGGAGGATCGTAAATAACTGCACGTCATTGGAGCGCATAATAAAAAAAAACCCACATATGTCCACTGAATGAAATCATACTTAAGACTTTTGGTAGGCAACAGCAATGAGGAAGGTATAGATTGGAACATCAGTGACACAGTGAAAACATGCAAAACACGTGAATGGTCCTTTAATATCAAGAATATCATAGAATATCATCAATAATAATATCATAGAAGTCACAGTGTGACTGCAATAATTTTTAAATATTACCATGATCATGAAGCTCCCATTCTACATCTTCAGTTTAAAAACAGAATAACATTTATTTGCTCAAGGTAAGAATTTATTTCAGTTTCACAACCGCTTCAATAACAGAAGGACAGAAGAGCAGTTGTCTGTCTCTGTACATGCTGGTTAGTAAAAAAACAAAACAAAACTGAATTCAGTTTAGACCTCCAACATTCATTCATTTTTTTTTTTTTTTTTTTGCATCGAGAGTAAACTTCCAAGTCGATGCAGCAACACTGTCCATCTAAAAAGTTCATAAAAAATAACAATAGAGTAAAACAGGTGGAGTTTAGTTTGTCTCCTCTGTAGAAAGATACCACATTAACAATGCCAATGTCCTTTCTGGTGTCCTAAAGAAGTGGTCACAATGCAGACACGTTAAATAAAACAAACCCACTGTCAGAACACTGATTGTTTTAGCAGTAAGCGAAATTTTAAGGCAATTGAGATTGGAAGTTTCCCTGGTAACTCCAGCCTACACAGTTGGAAAACCTAAAAATTTCTGGTAAGTCTACTTAATGAGTGTGTAGTTACCTAATGTTGTCTCCCGGAAAGAATTAATTGACAAATGAGATGGTAGGCATAGACAGTGTTTTCTTATTGTTATTG
The DNA here is from genome assembly GCF_020382885.2 of Scatophagus argus. Classification (NCBI taxonomy): domain Eukaryota; kingdom Metazoa; phylum Chordata; class Actinopteri; family Scatophagidae; genus Scatophagus; species Scatophagus argus. The sequence goes on along the minus strand of NC_058496.1, from coordinate 22,276,603 downwards.
TAGTTAGTTGTGTTGAGTTTTGTTAATTAGTTTTAGAGAAATTTCACTTCATTTTTTGTATGTTCTGCTAACCTGCTATACATTGACTGCAAGTTGAAAGCTGAAAGGTGCTCACAATGAACATAAACACAAAGCTGGATGTGAGAATTGGTCCTTTGAATAAAGTTTTATTGAATCAAGATGGTCCTATTTCCAAAATGCAGACAAAAATGAAAAAGATAGAAATTTTGCATTTCTACTTTGAATGAAAAGCAGAAGGGTAGAAAAAAAGGATGGATGAATTGGAAAGACATAGTCTTGTATCATCTAGGGCTCATTGCAGTTTATAACAGATCTTTTGATGGAAGCCACATGGAGAAATCACTATTGCAAAAACTGCACATGTCTGACCAGTATTTCTGTCAGAAATCCATCTGATTGTCCAGCAGCTTCTTAGCTAATCATTCAGTAGTGTACCTTTACTAAACCAAAAGACTTAAAATGACCTGCTCACCTGACTCTAGTGAAGACATTAAAATGCTGAATGTTCCCTTTAACAAGTCAGAATAAGAAAACTGGATGCGGGTAAATCCTCCCAGACTCCACTGCCACAAAAATATCCACCATCATCTCCCAAATGAAGAACTACAACAGTATAGGAGTGTGTAAACCTAAAAATGGTAAACTGCAAAAAAGGTCTTTGCGAACCTGAAGTGAACTGCACAGCAGAATCTCGCTAATCCAAACTACAGATACATAAACAAAAAGGAATGTGAAAGAAGAACTCTACAGACTGATGTCTAACAATGGTCAGTTTCAGCTGCATCAGAACCAAACACAGTATTTGTATTAACGTAAACATGTATCAAAAACATGGCCAATGTGTTCCAGTTCCCCTCAAAGCTACAAATTAGAGAGCCAAGGCTGTAATCTGTATTTCTGTTCTGAGTTCTTTCATACACAATAAAAACAAAATGGCAAGGAGAATGATGTTCACTTAGTTAGTGGTGAGGCTAAAAGAAACACTGACATTTTCTCTAATTTGTCTCCAGTCTTTATGCTAAAACTAGATTTAACACACAGAGGTAAACACTGACTGATGACATGAAACAGATGAATGAATTTTAAGTCCTGGTCAGATTTTCATAGAAATGTTGATACTTATGGTGATTTCTACTGATTCTGGTGAACCCTTTGACCTTCCTTCTAGCACCACCCTGAGGAAGAAACTTAGTTTTAACCCTAATACTGTAAAAAAGCTACATAAGTTTAATGAATTCTGTAGCCTCTTGGGGCTAGTGAAGCTTTTGTGTCTGTATTCACCATCAAAGGCCCAGAAAATTACAGACGACAACAGTTTTGGAGTTACACAGAGCCAGAATCAATGTTCAAACAGTTGATTCCAACTTATCGTCATGTACATGGTAGAATTTAGCCTAAAATGGAAATCATAAGAAAAGTGATCAAATAAAAACATTTGTGTTTAACATTATCTGCTATCATATACCGACTCACTGATGTCTGAACAGTGGAGAAGAGCGTTAGATAACAGCCTTAGCCTTCTACTTTCATGCTCTGTGACAGTTTGCCAATGTTCACAATCTCCTGGAAGCTGTATATAATCTCTGGAATGACAAGTTTAAACTTCTGCTTCATCCGCTTCTTCTTCTTTCTATTTAAAGTTCATATGATCGGTTTGTCAGCCGCTGTAGAAGGTGCATCCTTAAACCTCCCCGTCTCAAACACATCACACAACTAAAGTCTACTTCATGCCACAAATACTGCATAGATAATAACCATGGAAATTAAAAAAATGTGTGGAATATGATGAAAAAAATTAAATACTACATATACAGTGGTTTGAAAAACATTTTTTGTGCCAGTGCACGTTAACGACGTGTGATTATAACCACATTTTTTAGGATTTCAAATCATATAACTATGTGCTTAAACATAAATACTAATATTCATCTTTAGTGGAGTTCAGAATACAGTAACAGAGTGGCAGCAAAACAGAAGCCTATAATCTCCGTTTAGAAAGATTATGTTTTGACACTCTTTTTTTGTTTTGTTTTGCAGACCAAATAACTCTGGAAAAGTTCTGGAAGTCGAAACAAACAAACAAACTAAATGTGATAAAAAATGTATGAAAAGGTGAATTATGGAGAGATGAGGTCTCTGCAGGACACTGATTAATACACAAATTTCCTTTAGTCTGTCAATAAAAACAACTGCTTCAAATCCATTACACACAAACTTTCGTCTCAATATCCGTCTCTGAATAACAGCATGAAATACATTTTAACAAACAGAACAGAGCTGAGACAGTTTCTGTTCTTGTCTTTCAGTCCTTTAACTGTATAAAAACCATCATAAATCAAACGTTTGAGGCAAAGAACATGAGAAACGTTATCTCAAAAGCTTCAGTATAACTAAGAAAGGAAGAGGAAGAAAGGAAGTTTCATAAAATAGTGTTATTGCTGAAATTAAACCACTCTCTTGATAAAAAATAATGTGTTTTTTGAATGTTAATACTTGACCTCAGGAGTCGTAGTTTGACAAAATAACAATAAAAACAGCCTATTTATTGCTTTTTTGGAGCTGACACATGCGGTGACAAGAGAAAAAAACTCCATCCATTGGCAAGTTGGTGTTTAAACGTCCAGAAAAAGTTAGTAAGTCAACCTTGAGTTAAATTTATATTTCTATTATATATATTCTATTATAGTTCATATTTCTGGTGGTAATATAAACAAAGGATTATGGTTAAAAGAAGACAGACGTTGACTCCCTGAGTCAACTTTTTATTGTCTCTGTGTGCAGTCTAAAAGCCACTGTCATTATGAATAAATAAATGAAGTCTCCTGTATTAAAAGAGACAAATTGGCAAGACACCAGGTTCAATAAACAAAGTTTGTTTATTTGTTTGTTTACAAGAGCTGGCCAGCTCCTAATCAGCTGATGTGAATGTATCCAAACCAAATGAAAAAAATTAAATCAAGTTAGTTTTTCACCACTGTGACTTGGGCCAAATAAACAAACTGTGGCTGTAGATATAACTTTACCTTCAAGTGAACAAATCACACTCTTGATTAGTCAAGTCATTAAACATCTAAGTAAATTGTTAAAATATGAAGTGGCCGATGTTTTTTTATGTTGCTGTAGTTTACTGTCCTTTACTGAAAACCCTGTTAACCCTTCCAACCTTGAAGCAAACTTACTCCCTGTCACATATTATTTTACTTTATTTTCAGGATAAGTTAAGTTAACCCACTTAGAAATGCTTGCTAATGCATGCTAATCTAATTTGAAATTACATTTCTTGTGTATATGTTCACATAATTTCATAACACATTAAATAACAGCATTTGAATGATGGAGGAGAGGATCATTTTTCCAGGGATATAAAAACACCTATATTGATGGAACATTCTGAGCCTTATTTCAGCTTAACAAGAAAACAAAGCAAATGGGTTGCTTTGTTTTAATTTCCCTTAGGACTGATATTTTCTGAGTTTTGGTACTATAGTTCCCATGATACGTGACTTAGACAGCTGAACACTATACTTGTATATATGTACATCTATACTTGTTTGAATCTGGGGTATTTTTTAATTTGATATCTAAGTAAATTTATGGACACTGTCTTCAATCAGAGATCACATCTACTATTGGAAAGAGTCACAGATATGTCATAGATATGTATGTGTGTTCAGTTTCAGAAATTTATAAAACTGGGAAGAATGGGTACAAAATTGACACAAAATGTGTCAAACAGGTTAATCGCTATACATTTCTCATGTTCACTGCCTCTTGCTGTTTGCTGGTTGTAGTAGTGGTGTGTTTGTTATGTGCTCTCTGCCCTTCAGTAGGCACCAATTGGTTAAACGTTACTGGTTTTGCCCTTTCCTCTGGCTCCTCCTCCTGGACTGCCTTTACTCTCTGACTTCCTGCCAGGTGAGTTCTGACAAGTGGACAGTTTAACAGCAGAGCCTGACTGACCACTGCTGTTGTTATTGTTGTGATTTGTGTTTCCGCTCAGTGTCTCCATGATGGAGCGAAATGCCCCGAACGGTCGTTTGCTTTCAGAGCTTCCTGTTGGAGTCCTTTCCTTCCCATGATGCCCTTTGGTTTGCTCTGTCTCCTGACTGGAGCTCTTGTGGACCTGCTCGTCGAAGGTGACCCTCAGTTTGAGGTTCTGAGACGTTTTCCTTCGAGACGAGGGCGACTTCAGGGCACTTTTGGGGCTCGTGGCAACTTTTTGGCCATTAGACGCATCATGGAAGTCGGCAGAAGCATCCGGTGTTTTACCATCAGTGGCCTCTGGGTCACTGGAGGTGGGGGAGGGGTTGTAACCGATGCTGTCCACCGACTTTGATCCGCTAAGAGAAAACGCCAGCTTCTTGTCAGCTGTGGAGGAGGAGGGGAGGTGTGTCCTCATCATCAGATTAAGGTGGTTTGACAATGGCTCCTCTTCTGTGACTGGCAGGTGGGTCGGCCGATCAGGTCGCAACGTGTTTGACGCTGAGGCTCCTTGATTTTTCCCTTCTTCTGGTGGATAACCATCAGAATCAGATTCACTCAGAGAACGCTGCATGATCTGTTTGAGTCTTGCTAGTTTGAGCTCTCTCCTCTCCACCAGCCCAGTTCTGCGGGCCCCAGGAGCCCCGGGTCCGCAGGGGCCCTCTCTGTTCAGGCCGCCTGCTGGAGGAAGCCTCTCTCTTGGACACAGTGTATCTGACATGTCCTTCCCAAGCAGCTGCCGCAACACAGAGTCCGGACCCACTCCTCCCTGACGAACCAACCACTGACCATCACCTGGAGTCCCCTCCGCTGTCAGCATCATCTCTGGCCATGCCTCCACTGAGGGCTGATGGGAGCTGGAGTCCAGAAAGGGAGGCAAATATTAACCTTCATTTTTACATTTTAAAGTGTATATGTTATTGATGCATTTAATTTTTACTATAGCTGTCATTACAAAGACATATACCCTCATTGCTACTTCTATTACCATTGCTACAAAATAATACTGATGGTAGTCCTTACTTTTCTACCATAATTCCTTTTGCCACTACTGGTGTTACCACTGCAGCTTTTTATACAACTACCACAACTCTTCTGCTACACCTGCTGCTACAGTGAAAACTTATACTACTACTACTACTAACGTTACTACTACTACTACTGCTGCTACTAACTACTATTAAGACGACGTCTGCAACTAGATCTTATGCTATTCCTACTGCTGCTACTACTTGTTTTGTACATATTTTAAAAAATTAAAACTGTAATATATGTGATAAATAATAAAGAGTAAACCTGAATCCAACTGTACTTCTGGCACTGTTTGCAGTCTCTTTTGTGTTGCTCACCTGAAAACTGCCGTAAATGTTGCAATCACTTGCTTTCACTACCGCTGCCACCGCCGTTGCTCATATGGGAGGCTTTGAGTTTAAATTCTTCTCAGTGGACGATACCATCGTCAGTCTCCAAACTCTGCTGTGCTGACAGTGGTGTATTTTGCAAGGAGTGACAACTATCACCCTGGCGACTGTGCTGTCAGCACTGAGATTCCAGAAAAGACATACTACCCTGGCTACTACACTTCTCTTAGTCAATTCATAAGCTTGACTTATTCTGTAGTCTTGTATAGGTCGTAATGAATGAGGAGAAACCAACTGTGATATAAAAATATCTATATTTCCATCATGATAAAATAACACAACTCAAGATTCATGGGAGCCATTGCTGATGTTGTAAAATACCACAGTAGAGAATGGGTTCCTGGGTGTGTTACCTGGGTGATCGGGAAGGGGTCCCCTCTGCCTTGTTGGGGTCCATCATTCTCTGCAGTTGTTTCTGTAGAGTCATCCTCTCTGCTGCCTGTCTGCATGACAAATAACACATAGACACACACACACACACACGATTAACACTGGCAAACATCCCCTTGTATGATGCTGAGTCACCTATAGTATAAACAGCTTATACTTTTAGTCAATGAGCTGTTGGTTTTAACAAGGGCTGAATGAAAATAAACAAAAAACAAAACAAGCCATATACTAGATATTGTGACTACAAAATAAGATCGGATGTGACTTTTGCTGGGGCCAGTACAGAGACTGTCTCCATGTTCCCTTGTGTCTGAAGAATATGATTTGTACTGAGATGTATGCAACGGGCTGCTGTAACTAGTCCCTTTTCGTCTTTGTTAACTGCTGACTGGAAGGGAATTGCTCATGAACATACAGAGAAAAGAAAAAGTAAACACTGGGGGAAAAAAAGTGGAGTCTCTGATGGGTGATAAGTTTGGTGAAGGCTGAACTGAACACAAACTCAGACACACACATACATACACACCCTTGGTATCTGCCACTGCACACCAGTTTACTGGCTAATGTACAGTAACTATTTTAGTTGTTTGGGGTGAACATACACAAATGGTCACGCAAATCAGGAATCTTTGTGAATATTTTTAAACACAGATAATATTTAACCAAAGTTTCTCCCACTTTCCCAGGATAATGAAATCTTTGAGGAGAATTGGCACCAATTTTTTCTAATGAAAATCCTAGGTGGAGGAGTTTTGCTAGAAGGTTAAGAGCTTTTGCCAAAATTAGCAGTGAAAAGCTAGCTGAAAATGAGTCTTAAATGCTGTGCTGAAGACAGACACTCAGAACCTCTTCTGTTTCTACTACAAAGTTGAGCTGATAATTGTCTCTCTCTCTCTCTACTGAACTACTAAAAATGCAACACTTTAATGAAATGAGAAATGAAAATTTAATGAAATTAAAGCAGGGACATTGCTCATAAAATGCTTGCATTAATTTACAAACATGATTATCCACAGCTGTTTCATACAAAACTTTCTCCTTCAGTTGCTTAAATTCAGGCCATTTAAAAGCAACAAAAGAGATATGTTGATAATTCTCCACTTTTCACAAACTAAATGTTTAGTGGTTAGGAACTGTAAGAATAGTAATAACTGAGAAACTGTACAACTTCAACATTTTAAGTAAGAACACTGCAACTTACTCATTGAGCTGTTTGGTGAGCTTAACAACCTGTGAGGCCAACGACATGCAGGTTTCCACGACAACCAGGTATCGAGCACAGGTCGTGTGTCCCTGCCGCTCAGCACTCTGGGAAGGCCGCTCCCCCTGCTGGTTCTGGACGGTCACATTAGAACCGTACTCCACCAGAGTCTGGATACACACACAGAGACTGAAACCATCACTGCCCTGAGTTCTGCTCTTGGCAAGATTTCACACATGTTGATCCTTATTTCTATGTCAGGATTCAAATCAGAAACACTATCATTTTCAGAAGTTGCTCTATTATTAGTATTTCTGCCTCTGTGTAGTAAAATGCTCTCCCCATAGTAAAGATCCAGTTGGATTTGCTGAGGAAAAAGCAGCTACTTCATCTAAAAGAGATCATTAACTTAATCAGTATTTTGATTGCTAGCCTGGCTAGCCAACAGGAAGCAGACAAGAGTGATAACATCCACCTCTCATTCAGCAGGGTGTGCCACCTACCAAGAATAAAAAACACTCAGCCTTCAGAGCAGGAAAATGAGCTTCAGATAATAAAACGCATTTTACAATAAATCAGTGTTTTGTCATGATATGTAGGAGTAGACCAACTTAAACAGGATGCTCCCTTAAAACTACAGTTGCACCTACACCAATAACCAGTATCGGGTTTCAGTTCAGTACTGAGCTCACATAATAGTACTCATAATCATAAAACTACTTTGGCACAACTGCTTTGTTGAGACTGCAACAAAATGTGCAAACCTCTGGAACTGCACGTACCACATGCTACAGTCTCTCACTCACCAATGGAACAGACACAGCCTGTCAACTAGCATGGAAACTCCTGGAAAAAAGCTAAAAAGTCTGAAATTCACAGTTCACCCATTCTGCACAATAAGATTACTCTCCATGGTCTCTGCTCTGAGGAACATCCGACTTCTTGGATAACCATTCCCTAGAGCTGACAGTAACTCCGGAGGTGTTGGAATCACAAAGTTTGTCTATCAGACCCAAGCAGCATCATTTTGGTTTATTTTCATTGTCCAAGAGGTTTTCGTTAGCTGAACTGTGGACTTTGCATTGGTAGAGATCAGAGAGGATTTTTTTTAGTTAAGAATCTAGTCATGATAATTGTGGATTTCTCATTTTATTTTATCCCATCTTAGTGTGTTCATAAGGATATAGGCTTATGAAAACAATTTCTAAGAAAGTGAAAATATTAAAGAATAATAGGATAACTAGGCCTAAGATTTTTGTTTACTCTTACATTGTGGAAATACTGCAAATAAATGTGTATCCTTAAATCATGTTCTGTACAGCTGTGTTGTAGATTAAGAATTATTAGAGCAGCATCTTGAGCTGGGTTGCATTTGTCCTCTGTTAGTTTAAAAACTCAACTGGATTTATGTGAGCATCCAAGGAAACATCTTACACATCGTGTACTGCAATCATTTCATCTGTTCAATATGTGATGGAAGATCAAGTGATACGGTATATAAGTGAGCAAACAATAATTAGAATTAGACGTCATCATAGATTTCTAAAAGTAACACTTTTTGAGTACTTTTCAGCCCTGAGGAACTGTTACTTTCCAGCAGCACACACCTGTATACAGGTCAGGTGTCCATACTGAGCTGCTACATGGACAGCAGTGTTTCCATTCTGGTCAACTTCGTCCAGTGAGATTGCCTGTTCCTGCATGAACTGAAGCAACCACAACAAGACCTTCTCCTAGAGGGAGAGAGAGGGAGAGAGAGAGAGAGAGAGCGAGAGGTAGGTGTTGTACCCTCCTTTAAGTGAGTTTAATAAATGAACCAACCACAGTGTTCCACAACACGCACGCATGTAAGCACACATACCAAGCATCCACTCTACACATAAAAAACTATGAAAGACAGAATCTCAGATACTCAGATAGAATTTAATATAAATATAAAATTATATTTTTAATATAAAAATATAAAACTAATAAACTAATAAAAATAATAAATGTCTTAACCACCAACAGAACACCTGTTACACTCTTAGCTGCAGCCCCATCTACACACTACACATTAGTGAAGCTGACTTCATCCCAATTCGCATGTACCTATTGTCATAAACAACAACTAGATTAATTTCTCAGATTTAGAGACCTGCACCTCTACCAGGTGATTTCTTCATTGTGTGTTGCATTGATATGTCTTGAATGAACAACTTTGGTTAAAGAGAGTGCTTTCAGTATTTTAAATGTTTCCATGCATACAGTAGGGTCACTGCAGAAAAAAATCATGTTACATTGTCAGCTTGTCGTCACACGGATTTCTTAAAAAGACACCCAAAGGAGTTAATATGAGGTCAATGGAAGTGTGGATATCCTAACTCATTAGTGTGTGTTCTTATTTATGTGAATGAGTGTGTGTGTGATTTTTACCTGCCCATAGCGGGCAGCGTAGTGGATCAGACTGGGATGCTCTCTGGTGCAGCTCAGCTCTGCGATGGCCTCCGTCTCACTCACCATCCACCTCACACACTCCAGATGACCGTTCTGCAACAAACACAGACGTGCACACACACAGTTAACATGTTTCAGTCAGGACCAGGTGGATGGAAATCAGTCATCCAATTAATCTGAATGAGTAAACAAGAGTCTGGGTAAGAGCCAATAAGGACTCAGCTGCCTAGCTTGTCTCAAGATAACATGCTTCCTGTCTGGCAGCCAATCAAGTGCCCGGTTTCCACTGTAGACCAGACAAAACAAGAGCTACTCAGTTTTTATCGTGTTCTTTTCCCCAGTTTCATTCCTGGGGCTCATTTTGAACGTCCTGTGGCTGCCAACAAAGCTGACGTAAAAGTTCACGTCATTTTATCAAAAATCTTGGCCTTAATCGCCTTATGACCTTACTGACCAGCTGCCAACAGCCAGTCAAATATCTCCATATCCTTCACGACTTGAAGCTATTTTTTTTCTTAACTTCCAATATTTCCATCTGCAAGTGCAAAATGGAGGAATTTTTTGAAAAGCCAGAAGGAGAAAAAATATCCCCACTGTTCTCCAACTATGGTCTGGAAAATAAACAGAAAAGACTAACAACCAAAACTGATTGTTTTTGTTGTTGTGGCTATATAATATATTGTGCTGTGGGACTGCTACTAGACTGCCCCATTAATATCACAAACAGGGATTGAGGCAGAGATTTTCTAGTTGTAAATCTTTTCTCCATGCATTTTGACTTTTGAACTCAACAATGCTTTGCAGTTATTGGGAATGTGTGGATCACACAAGTTGAAAACAGTCCTAACAGCTCATCAAATTCCAATCAGTTCATCTGATTCCATGGCATGCATCAGCACAGAGGCATAAGAATTCTCCACTCAAGTAAGGAAAAACTGACTGAGCTGTATACATGCATTCTTCTTTGATATTAACAGGCTGGAGACTGAAAAAATACTTGGTTAAAATAATACTTCAATTTAATTACTGCCTCAAAGAAAATAAAGTTTCATTAGTTAAAGTGGTACGCTAAAAGAGTGCAGACAATCACTATCATATGAGGATAAGCTGTTTATTCAACAATCAAGAAAAAAGAAGAGGCTTAAAATGAAAAAGAGGCTTGTAAACTTTTTTTTACAAGGAATACTTTGTAATTTGTATTGTATTTGTATTTGTTCATTTTAAAGGCAAGCTGGCCCTCTTGAGTTTTCTACAGTGTGTTTGTGAGTTCTACAGTAAATAAGTTATTAGTCACTTTTAGCTATATTATCATTCAAATTGGTCATTACAACACTGAATCATTTAGTTAAAAGCTAATATCTGACAAGAACTACAATACAGTTAAACATGTTACTTTCAGGTTCACACACACACACACACACACACACACACACACTGACCTTCACTCCCAGACCAGCAGGAGTGAGCTGCTGGTTGTTCCGCTCATTGAGGCCGTCCTCTCCCATCAGAGAGGTGAGATGCTGCAGACAGTCAGCATGACCCTGAGAGGCTGAGATATGCAGCAGGTTGTTCCCATCCTCATCTCTGATCAGCTCCAAGTTATCTGCTGCCAGGTGAGGCTGCAGGAGTAGGAAAAGAGGAGAAACAAAGTGTGCAGTAGGAAGAGGAAGTAGTGTAAAAAACATCAAGGGGTACACAAAGGCAACCAGAGGAGGAAGGTGAGAAAGAGAAAGATAAAGTGTAGAATGGAGAGAAGGAGAAGGAGGAGGAGGAGGTAAGGTGAAGGATAAAGAAGAGGAGGAGTGAAAGAAGGCACAAGAAGAGGAAAGGAAAAGGAGGAGAAAGAAGAGGACACAACAACAGATGTGGTTTGCAAATGTCAGATCGCACACATCCTACTCTGCCATTGGTCAGAATGCCTCGCACTCACCAACAAGGAGATCTGTCCTTCTCTGACAATATTGATAATGTTCTGGTTCTTCTTGGTCTCCTCGTCCACCTCCCCACCTGCTACTCCACCTCCTCCAAATCCCCTTGGGACACCACTGCCTCCACCTGCTCCTCCTGGTCCAGGAGCCCAGGGCTTGGAGGCATCTTGCCTGCCCATGCTACAACCTGGCAGTGGGAACATCAGCCCTGGACCCCCTGGAGGCTCCACGCTTGGCCTCTGGGTTTGGGAGTCTTGGTAGACCCGCACAGACAGTAGTTTGTCTGGAAGTCATTGTTCATATTAAGTTATATGACATAATTTTATAGCATTTTATGACAATGTTTTCATCCAATACGAAAGGCTAAAACAAAGAGAAAGAGGAGTTGACTGTGTTTTTCAGTTATACCTGCATCAGAGAAAGAAGAGAGGGAGGAGGAGCAGCTGAGAAGTCCAGAGGAGACCAACTCTGACTGGTAGCTTCCTCCAGCTGGGGAGCGGTGGAGGTGGTGGAGGTCTGGATCCATGGACTTGGACTTCCTCAGATCTGACCATTTCACCGGAGATAGGACACAATACTGCAGGACACACATGAATTGCAACTGGGTGACTTTTCAAACAAATTAAACAACATAAGAGATGATAAGGTAATTCATCACCATCTGCTCAGGTAGTTGAGCACTAAAACCACCAGTCAGTGGTGTGGGCATCAGTCCACGACTTACGACATGATCTTACCTAAGATCACCATATTTACAACAGTTCATGTGTAAAACATCTATGCTGGTATCTAGTCAACACTAGGAGACTAGAGAACTATTGTCTTGTAAAACCTCAAGACCAGTAAGAATAAGCAGCCTTAAAACTTATGTCCACTATTATTGTCAATTACTGCAGAAAGCACTTTTTCTTTGTAAAGAATGGTTTAAAACTTGCTATATTTACTATATTAACAATCCACTGACAATGATTTCAACATGATTTCATTCTTACACGTCACCTTCGGGGCTCTATGGACCACAGATGGACTCATAAATAAATAGTCTGAAAGAATTTCCCTTGAACTTGATTAGTGCCTACCGGAGACTGTGAGCTGCTGGCCAGACTCAGGGGCTCGTTCTGGGGTAAAGCGGAGCTCTTCAGCCCTCCTCCCCTGTTCCTCTCCAGGGTGCCCCCACCCAGGTTGCTCCCCGTCACTGATCGCTTATCATGAGGCACGCGAGGCAGCGTGGACATCTGCTGACTGGACTTAATATAAGGCACGTCCAGGATTTCGTCCATGTCCAGATCATAGTGCTCCAGCTCTCCGAACAGAACCTGAGGGTTGTTCCCCCCCACGACACCAACGCTGCCACCGAGGCCCTTTGCCTTCCCTCCTGACCCATCAGTGGAGGTGGAGGCTTGAGTCTGTTTGTCAGAGCTTAAGTCATCCTTACTGCTCTCCCCTGGCTCCACCAGCCCTTGGACTTGAACTTTACCATCAGAGTCAGAGTCAGTGGTCTCTGGTTGGTGTTTGAGAGGTGAAACCCTCTTTACCGGCCGGAACTTACTGTGGACCTCAGCGAGTCCCGTAGGTTTGATTCCCCCACTGCTGTGGGAGGAAACGCCACGACTCCAACTGATGGCTGGAGCTGTAGAAGGAGCAGACATAATGAGAGATTAGCTGAGTTACGTATGAAGCTCAGATATAAAAAAACAAAAAAAAAACCAAAAAAAAAAAAGAGAAGGGCATCTATTTTTGTTTTGTCGAAGCCTGGTAATACTTTTAAAACAGCACACTCACTTGAGGCAACACTGCTACACAGTTTTAATTAAGAGAGTAAATACTCTAATTAAGCTATACTTCTATATTACTGAGTTACCACCTGGTCGCTCCTCGGCCTGGCCATCACTCCTCCTGGACAACTCTGGGATGCTTTTCAAAGACGTCACAGAATACTGCATGATGAGAAAGAACGACAAAAATAAAGAGTGAGAGAGATACCGTCTCAGACAACTGTACACAGTAGTTCAGCAGCTGTGCAAACAGTTATATTTAGATATTAATTGCAGCAGCACTTATGTTGCTCTAAGTAGAGACAGACTGTAACATGGAGCAGTCAGCCAGCTGTGGTTTACAGTCACCAGTTTCATACACTGAGCTTAAACTAATACAGTCTCTGAAAATCCATCACAAAGGTCAGAATGTTAACTTTATGTTAAAATTTTAGTGAGGTGTCGATTCAACATCACGATTATTGCAGAGGCTGTAGTTTGAGCTGCTGCTGAATCACACTTTGTTGATTTAAATGGAATTAAGGAATTAGAACGATTATAGCCTATACATGTAGTGTTCACTGCAGAACCGTTCCATTTGGTCTCACTAGTGTTAACTGGCTGTACCTAATAAACTGAACAATAAATGTGTTTGTAGCATGTATAATGTATGTGGCACCTTGCAGGATGTACCCTTTTCAGATTGTTTCACGTAACACCTCGGTGTAGATTGTTGTGGGTGTTTGTTAGTTATGCGTAGATCGTTGTTTTCAATTTTTTCCACATTACTGTAGGTAGTTGTTTGTTAATAGAAAAGTCATGGCTGTAGGTAGAGTTGAGGCTGTGGCAAGTTTGTAATTAGGCCTTCTCAAGACTCTAAATTAAGGATATTCCCCCACTGATGTATAGGATGAAGCTTGGAGCAGATGGAGACATTTTTAATGGACTCTATTACCAGCGGGGCTGGTGTAGTTAGCAGTTATATGGCAGTTATCAGCTGCTAGTTCGTTTATATCACACTGACCACTGAATCATCGGAGAAGTCAATCTCATCCAGGTCCAGGTATTCAGGAGCCTCCATCTTCACACCACATCATCAGCCTCCAAACCAGCTGCAGACACACAATAACATACAATAATATTATAATAACATTATTTTGATCTAAGTTGTGAACACACTCTTTGAAATTGTGGGAACAGTTTACAATTTACATCCATTTTTACACTCTTTCTTCTGCTCTGTTCTTCTTTCTAAGTTTTCTAAAATCAGTCAACACAGATACTTTGGTAACCATTGAAAGTCCAAATCCCCTTTGTTTGTAGCTTCTATGTAGCAGCATCATATCCATAAATATGAAGAAAAATACTTTTGGGGATTAACACTGCAGTGATATGATCAGCAGAAATAAAACACGGGAAGTAGCTGCAGGAAACTGAGAACAGTCCTGTTGAAAACTGTTTAAGTGTTTTCTTTCTTTTTCTATGACAAACTGCTGCTCAGTGAATAAAGAGGACACAGTGGAAATAACAAAACTGACTATTTTAAGGAGGATTTTCTCTCTTACCAACTAACAAAGGTTGCACGAAAAACATGTTGTTCGAAGGAAATCAAATCCTTTTCAGGTCAGTAATACCGAGGTTTACAACGGTTTAAAGCCTAAACTGTCAACCGCCCAAACTGCCTGAGCTGTTGTGATCAAAGGCAACAAACAGCAGGATAATCAGGACTAATCAGAGAGCAGCATGACTTGCAGCATGCACAAAGATTTAAAGACACAAGACGCAGCCTGAAGCAACATGAGAGCAAGAACTGACCTTGCTAAAAGACACTGAAACACATATGTCACATATCACTCAGCAAATAAGTAAGACTTTGAAAACCAAAGTTAAAGCATCCCTATTAACTGTGGTGCTGCAGGTTATATAGTTCATGCTAAATTAAAATATATTGGTTTTTGTTTTGTTTTTTTAAGAAATATCATATCATTAGCAGTATCAGACTCAGTACTCAAATGTCAGTTAGGCTACTATCCCTTTTACACATTAATAGATTATTTGATAGTTTAAATCTTCAACCATTTTGACATTCTCTCAATTGAGCAAAAAATACTCTCCATTGTGAAGGTTTGCTGCTTTTCTATTTTACATGTAATTATAAACTGAATATCTGGTTTTTGGACTAGTGGTCTGGAAAAACAAGACATTAGGGGATGTCACATTGGATTCTGGGAAAATTTGCTGAGCCATTTTCTAACAAATAATGCACAGATCAAATCAATGATGAAAATCACTGCTAGTGGCAGCCATCAGACGTTTACAAGAACCTGCTATAATTGAAACCACTGCTGAATACAGTCCAGTCAGAACACTCACGTCATCAGGTGTGACCTACAACAAGATCCAGATGTGTTGACGGAGCTTTTAGTTACTTTGGTCCTGTTCTCTGGACCAAACTGCCTGTTGACCTGAGGTCCATCATAACCATCTCCACATTCAAAAGCAAAACATTTTCTATATTCTCAGGCTTATGAACAACTGTATGTGTGTGTCTGATCACATTGACTTAATTTGTCACGAAATGTGCTTATAAATGAAACAGCCCTGTCTTAAAAGTACAGCTACAACCACTGTTGTACTACTAGCTATTTTCCTCTAAACGCCTATTACTCTCTACAGCAAAATTGGCTTTTCTTTTGAAACTCTTCCACAGAGAGGTCAGAGGTCAACTACAGAGAAGCACTGCTTTGCTATTAAAGGACAGTGCCTTGCAAAAAGTAAGTACTGTCCCACAATGAAGGATCATAGTTGTTTAAATAACTTAGTTGGTTTTGGTCAGGGTGTGCTTGTCTTTCATGCAGTACTGTAAGGTGTATTTGCTTTTTTTCCCCCACCACCACTCGCTGTACATTGCACATACTGTATTCTCGAACATTTCTTTATGTTTTAAAATAAACATACTTAAATTCATAGTCATGAGATGTTCAGAAAGCAGCAAATCTGTGGAGCTTTCATGTAAGAGTCGAGTTGTTTTCAGACTGTGTGGGAGCGACCGCAGAACTAAACTGGCCAAAATAAAACCTCTGATTGCAGCTTTGAGAAACAGTTGAGCCTAACATCCTTGATAACAACAGTTTAGTCCTGAAACCCAACATCAAAAATAAGACTGAATCAAAAACGAAGGAGGAAGTCTGCTTTCTCTGTTTATATGAACAGCTGACAAGCCCAAATCCTTCCAGGCAGCAAGACACAAAAACAATAAAGAAAGACGAGATGTTGTTTTGGAGCAAAATCAAGAAACAAGGACAGGAGTTTTCAGGAGGAATTTGAAAGAAATTTAATTACTCTTTCTACATGGTGAAATTAGATATTTCTCCCAGAGATCTGGAGCAACTGCTGGTCTACCTATATTAAAAAAGAAAAAAATTCATAGCTTGTGAGCTAACAAGAAAAACTGTGTAAACGAGACATGTCCTGAACAGAAATTAAACTGATATCGGTCTCCTCATTTGATCCTGGGCAAAGCTGGGCTCAGACTACAGGACTTTTAAATTCCTAAATGATTTAGACATCAGGTTGCATCGCGCACAAGAGAAAAAAACTATGCAGCTGTTCTTTCTAATCACAAACATGCACAAACTACAAGACTTGAAAATAATGGCGCATCAATCGCTACAGGATATTATTAAGATTATGGTGCCAGAGGGAGCAATGACCTGTTGTGATTTCAAGTGATCACATCGGGAAGCAACTGCAAACAAAACGGAGACCGACATGCTGCAACAGCTTGCTGTAGTAACTCTTTGCATTGAGAAAACACAAAAGCAGAAGAGTAAAGGAGTCTAGATGAGAACATGGGTGGGGAGGCTGCGTCAAAATGGGTTGTAGAATGAGCCTTTTAAATCTACATAGGACTCTGTCACGTCGCACTACCATGTTTCTACAGGAGCCCAGAATGAACAAACCAAACACTGCCTCTACAGAGGGCATTTCACCTTTTCACCGCCACCACAGTTTCTCCTACATGCTATGCACTGAGGCAAGTGGTATTCTGTTGAAATCTGCAAGCTCATTGTTAGATGTCAGTTCTTCCAAATGAATATAAACAACTGGGAAATGGCAGCATCTCTCTCTTGATCTTGTTCCTATTGATAATCCACAAATCTCTCTGTCAACAGTTCACAGGGACCCATATGCTAAGTGGGAAGCTTTTTCAGGAAATCATCAAATTATATCATCCTCAATCATATTAAGAATATGACTGTGTCTCGCATTAAAAACCATTGAAAATTAGTCCGGTACTACTTTGTAAGTTAGTACATTTATGCATTCTCATCCGAAGGCAAAAAGTTGCCAGCCTTGTGACTGTTTTTATAATAATGTTTTCTGTCACTGACTTAGAGCAAACTGTGCAGAAAAAGGAACAACCCAAGCCAGGTACCAATACAGCTGTGTTTTTAGTATGCACGCAATTACAGATAATAATAACCACTGGACGCATGCAATGCAAAAAAGAGCGATATAGGTTGGCATCAGACAAGTTACAAGCTGAACTTTCTTCACCACCTCAGCCGTCTATCAGCCAGTTAGAGGCAGTAATTCAGACTGCGTGGAAGCCTGATTACAGGCATTAAAACCTGTAGACTGGACAGTGGCCCGTTTAAATCTCATTAGCGTTGGTCATGTAGTGCTGTGGGTTCACTCTCTTATTTCAGTGTCAGATGTCATATTTTTACATATTTTTATTTTCCAAGTAAAACTGGCATCAAGGATTGATATTAGGACTTAACATGCAACATGTCACATGTCATGCAAGATCTTATGTAACATTAGATGGTTATAAAGTCTTTTTTCCTCATAAGTAAATGTGGTACATGTTATTTGACAAACCTTCATACCAGAATTTACAGCTGGGTGATAATTCAAATAACCCTTTACCGAATAAGCAGAACTGTTATATGATGGTTTCCCACAAGACAACAAGACATCACCTGAACTTCATAAAAATTCCATTTTAATAAAATCAAACTTTAAATTTAAGGTAAAAAAGGAGCAGAGATGTCACTTAGGATAACATATTTTGGGGTGTGCCTATCTACTTCTGACCGTTGTCGGACCGGATATGGAGTGTTTGATTGTCTTGCTTGCTTAAAACCAAACAAAATTATTTATTGAAAGTTTTGTTGTCTGTGTTTAAACTCTGCAATAGACTGAACATTCAGTGTGCTTACTTTCTGCTTGGCTGGATATACATTTGGCTTACCAGAGTACAGAAAAAATATTCTTATTAATAATGCGACACCTGCATTAGTGCAAAAGTTTTAAAATGACAAATTCAGCACTGAAAGTAATAAAGTTCAGAATATGCACAGATTGAGGATGCTTCATGAACAATGGTAGCAGCAAGCAGCTCGTCAATTTTAACCACAGTCTATAGTTTTAACGTAAGGTGTAAATGATCATCGTAGCCTAGTGTCTCCAATTAAGTGACTCAGGCTGTTATTTCACTGAATAATTGCTTGAAATTACCTTTCTAATGGCAAAAATGTGGGGAACATCATATTTTGTGACGAAGCACTGACAGAAAATCTTCGTTTTACTGTCATTAAAAATACTTGATACAATACTAGTTAATAAGAATTAGTACAAAACAGACTGACAGTAGCTGGTAAAGCTACATAATTTTTATTTTACAAATGAAAACAATGAACGTGGAGTGAGGTTCAGGTAGTCTTCCCTCTCCTTTTTCTTGACAGCTAATTTAGTCCGCTGATACCAGCTCGTGAAGCAGCAGGAGCCTAATTAGCTAACGTTAAGCTAGCTCGCTAATCAGCATCCAGGGATGCTAATGTGAAAGCTAACTGACTAGCCAGGCAGTTGGAAAATTAGGTCAAAACAGAAAGCTCAGGTAGAAACTAACCCGACCCGGCGTAAAGGGGGGTTTCTAATGTCTATCGGACAGTTTTACGAAACAATACCTTGTCGAAGTCAGCCAACCGAGGAGAAATAGCTGGCTTGAGGAGAGGATACAGCTAGCAGAGCCGCTAGCTGGAATGATCCTTGGATCCAGCTGTTTTTTTCCTTCTGTCGCCTCGCTGTCTTGAAAAGCACAAAGACTTTGACATATGGGCAGCACAGAGAGAAGGAAATAAGAAGAGGACTCACTCTGAACACAATTATGAGTACCATATGCTTTAGGACGAAGAAAAGAACTACACTTTTACTTAAAGCTTTCAGAGTATAACTGCTTTGCCAAAGAATTATGGCTTCTGTTTGGTCATAGGATATATTTATGTACAGTGTGGATAGGTTATTAGAAGTTTAAACAAGATACCACATACCAATTGTACTTTTCAGGTAAGAATTTGGAGATGCTCTTATGTATAGAGGTCCATTTCTGACAGAGAAGAAAAAATATACAGATACACAGTTGGAAATTATGAGATAAATTAAAAATGATTTTATTAAATGAGCAGGATTTTGGCTTGATTTCATTATTTTACGAGTCATGTATTTGTATTACAATATAGTTTCTTAGTAATCTCATTTTATCACCAGGTTCCTACTGAACATATGCAGTCCAGTTCTGTGAATAGTAAAGCTGCAGTGTCTGACTGTATCACGCCCACTGTCTCAGACTGAAAGATTTTATCTTTATTGTTCTTACTGATTCCTCCACTGTAATAGACGATCTATGAACAGGGCAGCTGCTCAGACAGAGGAAGTGGAGCCGTTAAATCGGTCCGTTATCCTTAGAATAAAACTACAATAAACTTTTGACGAAGAAAATTTATTTTCCATTGTGATATGCATGTATTCTGAAATGTGTGCACGGATGGAACCATAATATTTTATTTAATGGTAAATGAAGTATGTTACGTCTTCATTTTGAACTACTATCTTATCTTTTAGGATTTTAACATCTGGACGCTAAAAAAAATATGGTTTAGACAATAAACAACTATTGATTATAATTTCTGTTTTTATAATTAAAATTAAATTAATATAATAAAATAATATTAATCAAATCTGCTTGATTTGAAAAATTGTGAGTCGGATAAAAGAGCTAGCTGCTTCATCAGCATTATCACCAATAACAATAATTACGGTAATATGTTATTTCGTTGTTAGTTGTCGCAGTGTATATGGCTTGAAATCGTAATAGCATTGAAGGAAATGTTCTTATATCAATTCTAGTTACTGTGTGCATAATACTTTCTTTTTTTTTAATTGAATGTGTTAACAGTTAAACATTAGATTATTAGATTTAGATTCCGTGTCAGGGGGCTCAGTTCAGCCTTCAAAATCAGACATATGACATCATACATTCAGTTACATAACGTTTAGTCTGAGAGAAAAACACAGAAGTTGCACGACAGATAAGTCTATAAATGTACTCTGTGTTCACATAATAACAGCCTCTGGCTCTGGTTTGGTCCGGCGTGGTTTAACATTTATCAGGTCCTTTTGATCTCAATAGTGCCATCTAGTTGCAAACCGTGAAACTGTCACAACCAGATGCAGGTTTACTAAAAAAGCAACATGCACTTGTTCCTAAAAACTTCAAGCTGATTTTTAAAGATAAAAGATAAGACAAGACAAAATAGGGAGCAGTCGTGGCCTAGAGGTTGGAGAGGCGGCTTGAGACCTGAGGGTCGCCGGTTTGATTCCCCCTGGACTGGACTGGCAGGAAAAACTTGGTGGGGTGGAGTGATTAATAATGCAATAATTAAGCAAATTAATAATAGAGCAAGGCATGTAAGCCCCAATTTGCTCACTGGGTACCCGACAATTCCTGCGTGTTTCACTGTTTCAATCAGTGATGGGTTAAATGCAGAGAAGTAATTACCCAGCTTTTAAATTTAAATTTAAATTTTTTTAATTAAATCAAATCAATTAATTTCTGACCAGATTAAACATTGTTATGAAATAATATAATATACATAATAATATAATAATTCATTATCTCATTATTCTGCTTTAGCTCGATTTGAAGCAGGAGTTCATTAAAACCAAGAATGTTCAGTTCTAACTGTGATTAAGAGAAGGGCTCAGATAAAGCATCTACAAATGTGCAATACAGAAAGGAAAATAGAGTGTTCATAGTTACTTTCTAACATAAATATAAGTTACATGTTGCCACAAAAGAATGTGTTCTTTGATGCTTTGCCAAGTAATATATTACAGTCTCTGTTTATTCAGCTTCAGAAACTTGTGACAATAATATATTATTAGGAGAAATGGATATTCTTAAAGGAAAAAAGTTCTCAGATATGTGGGACATACTGTATCATATGAGACAGAGAAGCCAAAAACTGTACTCAAAAATACAGTTGTTTATAAACATAAATACACTACTGATCATTCGCAGTGTAACATCAACATTAATACAAAGTTCAGATATCTGAAATGGCTTAAGCAAAAACGTTTGCCTAAATATTGTTTGTAGACATTTAAAGTTAAAAGCTTGAATAAACATACACACAACTGCCTCAAAAATTATCATATATATGTGTTACACCATTCTAATATTTACTGTTTTTACATCTGTTAATGTACAGTCTGTTCTTAGCATAATGACGTTGATAATATAATAATGAAAAATAATAAATGATTAAATAAATATAAACACATGCCAACATTCAAGCAAACTTTATTAATGTGATATAGAGCAGTAATGCAGGTTGATAACATGAGATGTCGGCTTGCCTATATACAGCTCTGCGGGTATGTGTGATTACTGGTTGACAAGTACAAGAGCACACACTGTGTACTCTGTACACACCCGCTATACAGCATTCACTAACAGAAATATACACATTAGTGTGTAAATCTAAATTCCATCAGGAGTTCCACCAGCAGCCATTTTGTATCCTTCTGGTGACACAAGATGGGACAAAGTGCAAACCTCGATGAGCACCAAAAATCACAGATCTACTCTACAGCACCGATAATGGACAGGAAAGAAAAAAAAACAGAAACTGAAAAAAAAAAACATTAGTAAAATAAAATCTTAAAATAAGTTCCAAAACAGAAACTGCTGTGGTCAGTTTTCTCTGAAAATGCCCAGAAGCTGTCATTGTGCAATTCCTCAAATTAAAAACATTAAATTAACATTAAAATGTCAGTTGTATTACATATTGTATGAAAGAAGTCTATGGAAGCTCTGGGAGAACATGTATATGTGTAACTAGTTGTAATCAAACAATTATCATGAGAAAGTGGGTTTGTCAGCTGTGTGATGAAAAAATAATAAGACAGCTGTCTTCTCAATAAAAAATAGTTTTGTCAGCATTAAAATAGCTATTTGTTGATCAGAAAGACAAGGTTGTAATGTCAACACCACAAAAAAAAACTCCTATGGCCATGAGAAAAGAAAATTAAATAAAAAAACAAAAAACAAAACTGACTACTATAATATAAAAAGCTGAAAACTTTATAACTTACAAGTCCATCTTGATCCCTGTCCTATCTGACCTTTAGTCATGTGTATAATTTTTGGAAAACTGCTTATCTATCAGCATCCCAGTCAAAATTTGCTTCCATCTGTAAATTTTAAAATTTTTTGTGAAGACTAAACCTGCAATATAAATGTAAATGACAAGTATCTCTAAGCATCAGGAAAATGTTTATTAATAAGTAGAACATTTCACTGCAGTGGAGGAAAATTAGAAATCAAGTCAAGTATGTATAGTCTCGGGTCTAGCTGCACCATTTGTCTGTAAGCTCATACTTTGCTGTGGTTAAATAGAAATGTATGTATCACTAAATTTAAACAGGTACTGTAGCACTTAATAGTTCTAAATTAGTTGTTACTATGACTACATATTCACTGTCAATGTTGCATAGCTAACTAACTTAACTTACAAAACTAACATTAGTTTGCTAATATACATGTACACTATAAAGACTAAAGTATTCAGATAAACTTCTTTGTTTTTGAATTCAGGTGTGGTATGGGGTTGCTGTTTATAAGCAGTTGGGTTGAGCCCCTCACTCCCAGTGAAGGGAAATCTTAATGTTTCAGCATACCAAGACATTTTGGACGATGCTGTGCTTCCAACTTTGTGTCAACAGTTTGGGGAAGGTCCTTTTCTATTCCAGCATGACTGTGTCCCAGTGCACAAAGCAAAGTCCATAAAGACATGGCTGGATGAGTTTGGTGTGGATGAACTTGACTGGCCCACACAGAGACCTGACCTCAACCCCATCCAACATCTTTGGGATGAACTGGAACGGAGGTTGTCAGACAGACCTTTTTGTCCAACATCAGTGTTTGCTCACTATTGCTCTACTGTATGAATGGGCAAAAATTCTCACAGAAACACTCCAAAATCTTGGAGAAATCTTGGGAAAGTCTTCCCAGGAGAGAGAAAGTCGTTATGGCTGCAAATCTGTCTGTTTATTTAGAATGCAACATCAATAAAGTCCCTCTTGGTGTAATGGGCCAGGTGTCCTAATACTTTTGTCTATGTAGTGTATGTCTTCTTTGGTCTGTTGAAGAGGTGATATGGACACATGTCTGACGTGACACTTCATTAATTAATGGTTGCTTTATAAACTTGTTGTCAAACTACATCAATAAAGTTTTAATACAGTCCTCAAATTAGCAAATGATCTGCCAGTAATATTAAACTAAATGACCAAATAGACTAAATTTATCTGTACAGTCGTGCAATCAGATATTTCACATTCATTATAAACTACATAAATGCTGTGAAAAACTGTGAAATACACAAACTTTTTCAGGTATACAGACATAAATAAAAAAAAGATACATATAATGAGTATTTGCAGTTGACAAGTAACGTTAATATGTCTGGCTTCCTAAAACTGTTCTTTTTAAAAGTTAAATTAAAGCTAGTGATGTTACAGTTTGCCTTGCTTCTGACTGGACGCTGCCACAGATGTTTCCTCGTAACTGACATATGATCAGTAAAGCTGTGACTAGATAAGATGTCACAAATTTTAATCTTGCAACCTAAACCACTAATTTGAACTAGTTAGTAGTGATTAACTAGTAGATCAAGATTAAATCATTACTTACAGGTCTTATCACACAAACTTTGACATGGGTTTACAAATAGTTGGTGAAACCGAATCCAGAGCCTCTAAACTTGAAACGGAATAAATTTGCCATGAATACCTGCCACACTCATTTAAAAAATATTATCAGTAATCCAGATCTGCTGTTCAATTCATTTTGACTAAGACAACCAGTTTCAATTGTTTTATGGCAGCTTTAATATTTTTTTTATTTTTATTTTATCTGGCTATGATTGAATTACATCAGTCACATCTAACTTAAAGCTTCATTCTTCTTTTCAAATTCATACTGCAGATGCATCTCAGTGACTGCAAGAAAGAAAAGAACAAAAAATCAACCACGGATATGATGAAAGTATTGATCATTGATCATTGATAACAGATAATGTTATATCCTGTTGTCTCCAGATTGAACATCTACTCTCTTTTCTGTCATATTAAAAGGAAGCACAAGGTTTGATAAAATTGCAGATATTCTTATGTTATATATTCTTGTGGGTTCATGTGGATTTAAGGCAGTTTTCTGAGGAACAGACCCTTGAAATTGATGAAAATAAATGGGTCTTGCTATGAAGGGTTAATTCTAAGGTCTCTATGCCGTCAATGGAAGAGTTCACTTAATTTTCACAAGCAAACCCTTAAAATTTGGTAGCATTTTACTTTTAAGGTTTGATGCAAAGGCTTGGAAATCAAAAATTCAGGTGATAATTTGTCCATGAATTTATCTATTCTTAAGAAATTAGCATTCAATTCCAACAACTTTTAACCTCTTTCATCAGATGTGAAATGTGAAGTGAAGAAATAAATCTTAATTGTGACTAACATCAACACTCACTCTGTGGCTGAAAAAAAAGTAAACCTTCAATAAAGCTCAAATGAGTAATGGGAGAAGAAGAAGAAGAAGAAGAAGAAAATGCTTCTCACGATGTCATGGTGCATCCAGAGACGTGGGCCGCGGTGCCGGTGTACTGGACGTCACAACGAACCACGTTGTTGTTAAAGTTGGACTCTGGAACCTGCTGCCTGGGATTTACTGTCACCTGTCAGGACCACACAGGATATTACATCAGTTTATGCAATCAATTCTGCTCACGCTGACAACGTATTAGTCCGTCTCCCAATACTTTCTGACTTTCTGTCTGTGGGTCTCCAGTTCCACGCCCATTGATTTATAGTGAAGAGGTAAATCTTACATTACACAAACACAAACGTTGCCTGCGTTTGTTAGGATCTATTTTCAGCATTGGAATAATTTGCATTTGTTACTCTGTGTAATAAGAAAAATATAGAATAACACAGAGCTTATACTAATGGAAAACACAACTTAGAAAACCAGGCAGTTTTTCCACTGTAGACTCTCAGTAGCTCCAAACCTTGAGGATGTATCTTCCAGGAGAAACGTCAGTGATGTCAATCCACTGACAGTCAATGTCGGCGTTGTACGTGTCATAACAACCTGGACTCAAACCCTGTGGACACACACACACACACACACACAAACCAAGCTTACTGTGCACACTCTGGTGCAATGAACATAGATAAAGTCCACATGCTTATTTATTACCGTACATTTTTATTGATATTTGGCAACATTTTGGCCTTTTTCTTTCTTTTTGCTGGGTGTATTACTTTATCCTACTGTCTCTTATTGATCATTGATTCTGTACCTGAGTGTGTGAGGTGCATGCAAAGCGGCGGTAGTATCCCGGGTCACAGGAAGTGTCCTCCAGACAGAAGCTTGCCTTGTGACCCTCAGCTACCTGCCTCTGAGTGTGGGTGTCCAGCAGCTCGTACAGGCTGAACTCGTCCATGCTGTGGAAGTGACTGAATAACAACAACACCACAATAAAGACAGAAAGTTTATAAACCAGTTCATTTAACAAAGACCCTCACGTAAGTGTTAAACAGCTAATGCTAGCTGCTACTAGCTAGCTACCTACTTATGACAGCTATGCCACTCCCAGGCATATCGAGGTTTACTGGGCAGGAAATCAGATGTTCCCTGATTCTTCACCCTCTGAGGAAACCTCAACAAGACTCTGGTGTCATAATCCTGAGAGTACCTGGATGAACTGGATGACAGGAGGGGGAGATGAATTTAGAGCAGACAAAGAGAGGACAGAGAAAAAAGATGGGAGGGAGAGAAAGGAGGCAATGAGAAAAGAGGGGAGGAGATGAGGGGAAGAGATGAAATGACAAGAGAGGAGGCAAGAAGAAGCAAAGAGGAGAGGAAGGAGACAAGGAGAGGAGAGGAGAAAAACAAGAATAGGACAGACGGCAGAGAAGAGGAAAGAAGAAGAAGGAAGAATTTTAACATTTTTAAGACTAAGACTTTAAATCAAGTGGGCCATGAATGTAACTAATTGTTTAAAAGCTGCACTTCAGTGTGTCCTCGTAGCCTGATAATTGGACTGAACTGCATTTTGTTTCACTTAATTACTTCATTCTATTTATGTAAATCACAAATTTCCAAATCTGAAGATGTTGGCCTTAATGTTGAGGCCTCGAGGCAGACTAGTGCTATCTCACGAGGCGAGGCAGTTCTCCTCGGCAGCACAGCGGAGGCTGTACATGGGCATCCTCTGGACGTAAGTGGCGATCTGGATGTAGTATGGATCAGGCACCAGATCAGGGAGGCCTGCAAACAGGACAAGAACACTGAACACCGAAAGACAGCTCTCTGGTCTCTGATTGGCGCTTCCAGCTAGTGAAGCAACCCTTGAGAAGGGAAATGAGCAAAGCATGCAGACAAACCCTCAAAATACTCTGACACATGATACATGTGGTTGTTGGCATGCTCAGGATTGTTTTTGTTTGTCTCTTTGCAATGCAGAGTCTTCTCTTTTTCATTGTACAGCAAACAATACTGCCACCTGTTGGTCTGGAAAATGGAACTTTATGCAGAAGCAACTTTTTACAAAAACTCAATTACTGTACTAAAGTACAAATTTTATGTGCCTTACTGCACTTTATTTTACTTGAATATTTCAATTTATACAACTATTGCAACTATTGCAACTCTATACTTCCACTTCACGACATCTCAGAGACAAATATTTCACTTTTTACTCTATTACATTTGTCTGACAGCTTGAGTTATTTACTTTTCAAATTACAAAGTTTTATATCCTTCCTATATTAATATACTATGTAGACAAAAGGTTACAAAAAGTAGTTTATTATTGAATTCAGGTGGATTTTGGAGTGTTTCTGTGGGAATTTTTGCCATTCATGCAGTAGAGCAACAGGGAGGTCAAATACTGATGTTGGACAAAAAGGCCTGGCTCACAATCTCTGTTCCAGTTCATCCCAAAGGTGTTGGATGGGATTGAGGTCAGGACTCTGTGTGGGCCAGTCAAGTTCTTCCACACCAAACTCATCCAGCCATGTCTTTATGGACTTTGCTTTGTGCACTGGGACACAGTCATGCTGGAATAGAAAAGGGCCTTCCGCAAACTGTTGCCACAAAGTTGGAAGCACAGCATCGTCCAAAATGTCTCGGTATGCTGAAGCATTAAGATTTCCCTTCACTGGGAGTGAGGGGCCCCTTACCACATGTGAATTCAATAATAAAGAGGTGTCTCCCAATACTGAGTAAATTCTCCTTGCATCATCACAGAGCTGAAAAAAAAGTCAGTCTCACTCATTCCTGGTGGCTGTGAAAAACTGAAAAGTGTTTTGAGCTTTCTACAAGTTTGCCAGTCTGTTTTCAAATGAGTACTTGTCAAAAGGATTAGCAAATGATCACACTGTGTTTTATGTTTAGCAAAGCAACCCAAGGCTATAAGCTGCTGATAGACAAGCTAAAGACCACAATAATAAAATGAATTTTGATTCCCAAGAATTGTGGGAAACATGATTGCAACTTGTATTCCATGGAGTTCCATGGACTCCATGGAAGAGGACATGCTCTCTACAGATATGAAAGGCTCATTCTAGTTATTAAAATGCATTTGTTAGTTTCAGGTGTTTATAGACTAATGAATATTTGATCATGAAAATAATATTCCATATCTACCAACAGATCCTTACACACTGGACCTAATCTGTTGAAACAAGAGTACATCTTCAGAGTAAAGAGTAAATCTGCTTCGTTTATAGGAATTTTTTTGCATCTGTTGCTTTTGGCACAGTATGACTTTGACGTGACGCACAGCTACTGTACATGGTGAGTACTACAGGAATTTAAAGAGACATTTTTACTGTGAGTGAAATCCTGCAAGCAGACTTGGGAGGTTTGAGACACTGTCCATCCCTTATTATTACGTAACAGTCAAAGAGGTGTGGCCCATTTAAATATGCCTCTTGATTTTACTTTAGCTCAGCCTGTGCTCACTGCCATAGGGCGCAAAGTGCAAAAGATGAAATTCAGTAGCCAACCCTTTAAACTGTTCTCACTGTATATTATAATAATACAGAGGCATTAGAGGGGCTACATTTTTTATAGACGGAGTAAGATTTGTTTCACCATTTCATATGATCACAATGAATCATCATCATCAGAGTCCATATGAAATGAAGCCTAAATATAATGACAGACGTAGGACAGGAAAGACACAAAGCCACAGGAATAATGAACCTATAAAAACTGGCATTTAGGCACCAGACTTTGAGGACATTCCAGGGTTTAATGGAAGATAAACTATAAACTTTGGAGACCTTTGTTAATTAGAGGAGAAACTTTTCACTGAGATTATTTTTGACTGAATTAAACAGACTTTTATTATTACATTGTCAGAGAATAAAAGAGTAAAAGTTTGTTTTCTTACCGTTCTGGTGATAACTGGTACCGTATCCGTGCCTCGGCTGAGTCCTGGGTCTGGGTCTATAGTATGAGTTGTAGTAGTTATAATAGGGGTTATAGTTAGAGGCCTTGTACGGGTTGTACGGATCGTCTCCGACCATCATGTCCTCCCGTCTGGCCGGAGCAGACTCTCCGCCGCCGGCGGCTGGCTGCTGTGGCTGCTGTTGCTGGCGCGTCATCGCGCGCAATTGCGCAGCGCTGCTGGCGGCGGGGACCCGCGGGGAGCCACGGGACGCGGCGGGGAGAGTGTCGTTACCTCTGCTGAGGACGACCACAGGGTCACCGCGGTGGGATGACCCGGATTGCCTCCTGCTGGACTGCCGGTAATGGGAGCCGCGGCTCAGGATGCTGAAAACCTGCCCGTTATGTTGCCATGTCAACCCCCGCCGGAGCCCATCATCATCACCTGCAGTCTCCTGAGCGCGAGAGCCGTCCAGAAAACTAGAGAGGAAACACAAATGTGCAAAAGACAGCAACAAGGCGTCGGGGGAGAGTTTCTTCATGATATGAAATAAATATGTTAATAATCTACGACGAAGAGACAATTTCTTCTTCTCACACACACAGCCACCTATCTGAGGAGTTTCTCTCAAGTGTGACAGTTCAGGAGTTACTTCTGCTGCTGCTGTGGACACAGAGAGAGACAGAGAGAGTGTGTGAGAGAAAGAGAGAGAGAGAGAGAGAAAGAGAGGAAAGGGGGGGCGTTAAGCTGAAGATTAGTTGGATATGACTTTGACCCTTTCAGAGTCAACAACCAGATGAAATTTGTTGCAATTATTTGTCATTTCTGGTTAATGGCATTCACAAAACTTTTTAAAGTGAGTAAAAGACATTACATCAAAAACAGAAAATCATTGCTTTGTGTAAAATCGAATCAGTTTCTTTAAAAGGAAATATTTGCACATTCAGGATGCAGGTGCAGTTCAGTGTAAAGTTTTTAAACATTTTTCTTGCTCAGCATGAACTATCAGTATTTTTTGTTGTTGTTCCAGAAGGGGGCTAAAGCATTGTCCCTCTTCAGACTGGACCAGTGGTTTCTCACATTGTCCCGGAGAAGTGAGTTAAAACTGAATTTTATTTATTATTGTTTTTAGGTCTCACACAATTACAGCTTACATTTCTGCCAACCCAAAAGGCAGCAACAGATCCCTCGATTTAACAAGGTTAATATTTGGCATTTGAGTTTCAAATTGCAGAATGCTAAAGTAATTTAAATAAGCTTACCAAATACTTATCATGTTTCTGCGGAAAGTTTGAAATCTCTGCATTATGATTTTTTTTATTTTATTTATTTTTTAATTTTCTTTTCTAATGGAAGGAAATCATAGAACAAGAATTTGTTGCTGTTAATCTTAAAGCTGTAAATTTGTATTTTCTTATGGTTTCTCACCGTCCAATCAACTTCACAGGTAGCTGGTGCCAAGGACCCAAGGTCAAGTGTGAAGTAGTTTGGAGGAATGGTTCTCAAGAAAGCTGCAAGCAGCACTGGAAGCCAAACAACTGACCTGTTCCAAACAGGCACATTTTAAATGGGCACTACACTAATATGACAAAACAGCAGTGAAATCATATGAGTCTGTACTAAAAAAGACTGTAGCCAAAGCAGCATTTTTTCTTTTTAAGATCTAAATTCTGACCCATTCTTTTCTGTCCACAGAAAGAGGTGCAATTTGAGTGATGCTCTGGCCATAACTGTCTCAGTCTAATTATCTCTGTGGTCAGAGCTACTGTCTGATTTTACATTTGGAACTGAAGATACACAACTGTAAGTCAGAGCTACATCGAAAGGGTCCACACAGGTTAAAAAAAAGCATTTTCACAATACCAAAAGGTTTAATCTCTTCAGTATGTTCCATTTATTTCAGGTTATTCACTACATTTTTTGAAGCAAATAACTGCTCCGTCATCATTTTTTCTTTTTCCTTTTTTGTCTTTTTTTCTTTATTAAATTGTCTTACATTTGTTCTAACACTGGCCAAAAATTAACTAGCATAAAAATTGTCATGGGTATTTAACTTAAATGTACATGAAATCTTGTTCATAGGTACTGTACAATGCATTCAAGATGCTTTTGTTGTTTGTTTTATTAGAGAAATGACACCACCCTTCCCTGCTGAGCACTCAGGATGCTTTAAAAAAAGCTGAAATTGAAGCACTTACCAACTGAGAAGTTTCCTTCTCTCACAACACTGTAAAACACACAACTTACCACCCACATACTGTAAGTTACACACACGCACAGAGCTTTACCTTCTTTTTAAGCTGATCCATTTATGTTACTTCACACAGGTTATATGCCAATATATCACTTCAAATGAGTATCAGGTATCTTCAGCAGTGGACTTTAATAGTTGTATTTGTTTACCTTTGGCTAATAAAGCAATATCTTCAGCACAGAATAAAACATGGTCTTTAGCTAAAAAACAAACAAACATTCATACAAAAAACATACAGCTATAAAATATTATACAGATCAGTTTTTGCAGGTTAATTTCATAACAATACATTTTTGTCTCTATTTAGTAAGTTGGTTGTTCGACTGCTTCTGTCCAGACAGAAATATGTCAGGAAAAACTGGATGAATTGGCATGAAATTTGGTTCAGTCTAATTGATCCCAAGGGAAAGAATCCTGCTGTCTTTATTTTCTTCAGCATTATACAGTAATTTGCCCAATACTTTAGTTTGTGATCAAATATTTGCAATACTAACGTAATTCTCATTAGCCTCAGCTGTACTTTGTGTTTATAGTCAATTAGCAAAGTTTAGCATGCTGAACTAGAAGAAGTTAACTTGCTTAATTGTTTAGCAGTTAGCCCAAAGCACTACTTTGCTGGAGTACAGTCTCAAAGAGCCACTAACATGGGTGTGTACTCCTGGTGTTGTTAAGAGTTTAAGATGCAAAATGTCACCTGGAATTAAAATATTTGACCTCGCATCTTGAAAACAAACCTGGAGTGTCCATAGTGCAGACCTTGAGCAAGATTTATTTTTAAGTAAAGCAGGAAGACATAATAAGGTAAAGCGCTTATCAAAAAGGGCTGCATAAGTTCATTTGAACTCCGAGGATGTTTACAGTTTGTTGTTCCCATTGTCCTGCTGCCTGATGTACGGGACACATGCTTCAGCACACTGTTTCCACAAGTCTCTAATGAACCTGTCCATCGTCCCCCGAAGGAACAACTGGAGTATCTGCTAACTATTAGCTTTTTCATTCACTGTGATGACTGTAATTTCATCATTGTTTGCATCAAACTCAGGGAATGCAACAGATTTTCAATCCAAACTAACTTTTGAAATGCTAATGCCTTTGTATTTTGCATTTGTAGAGAGAAGTTGGGATTATTTTCACTCAACATGTGAGTTTTTCAATGTCAATATGTCATGGTCATAAGAAGAACTGCAGGTTAAAACACTTGACATTTGACTGTGGTACACCTGGTTACACCTGGGTCCTGTGTAGCAGGAGAAATGATAGTGCTCCATTGTTTCCGCCAGTAGCAGAAGATTGCCACGCAGCTAGCTTACAGCAGCAACACATGTGTGTAGTTGAACCGATTCCTTCATGTTAGGAAAAAGTGATCGAGCTGAACAAGAGCTCCTTTTTATGACATTTGTGTAAAGATCAAAGAGAGGTTGACTTTATCGCGGCGCTCTGCACTTCCCTTTCAGGAATACAAGGCAGCAGCTGCTGCTGTTTCCAATGAGAAGCAGGTGTCGGTTGATCTAAGCTGTTTAAACAGCTTCATAATGAGGGCTGGCCGCCTGGAGGGGCCTCCTGCACACAGGACACATAAAGAGCCATGGAAACACCAGACACAATGTTGCTGCCCTTCATCACTACCAACATCAAGACACCTTCAGTGTGTGTGTGTGTAAATGAAAATGGGAGAAAGAACAAATTTGTGATAATGCTACATATGCTATATATGCTACGTATGAGTTTGACTGATGATGTGAATGACAGTGTTAGTAATAATGTGAGGGAATTTATACAAGTTTTCTTGAATATCACACAAAAACCCTCCACAGCCTGGCCTATTAAAAGGTGTTAAAGACTTGATGCAGTGATGTTGGTGAATGTCACACCTTCATTCAACAAATTAGACACGTGAGGCACATGACAGAATTTAAATCCAACCATGTGTTACACTACAGAATGCAAGGTCAAAGAGGTTGAAAGCAGTCCTTTTAAAAGTTAGACAGGTCGATCCTTCAGTTTCAAATTTGAAGACTGGTCCTACAAGCTCACAAAAAATAATTTGTAAATCTGTACATCTGACAACTTTGAAGTTGTTGAGAGATGTTGACTTTCTCTTTTCATGGACAGAGTTTACAAGCTTCTCTTTACCTCCAGTATTTGTGTTAAGCAGGGTCAGAGCTGTTCATCAGTCTCAAACCAATATCTTCTCACATTAATTAAACTGGTGAGGGAGTGCAAAGACTGAGACTGACTAACCTCTCATTGAATTTCTTGTTAGCCTCGCTGACCTGTTTACAGCAGGACAAATTATAATTTTATTTTCCTTATTATCTGACAATCCATTCCAAGTTAGAAGTTGATAGGAAAGCTGAGGAGGTTGAGGAAAACCCTAACTTCACAAGCAACTTCCAGGTCACCATAGTGGAGAAGAAGTCCTCTGGCACAGGTGTGAGTTGTCAACATCTCAAGGTGCTCTTTTGTTATTCTGGGTCCATATTCTTCACCTTCAATTGACAGTCTATTAGAAATGTTATCATTGCCTGTTGAGGCATTGTGATTTGTGATTTTTCTGAGCTATATAAATAAAACTGACTTGACTTAATTGTACACTCTTTGTGTTGCAATACTGCTGTGAAGTCATATGTGTTTATGTCAGTAAAGACAGACTTGGTGGATCTTGCCCAAGTTTATGACTTGGAATTTGATTGACATTTCCATTGCACTTTTCCTTATCTGAGTTTTTTCCCCCTTTTTTTAAATCTCCAAGCTCCAATGTATAGCAGCATTAGTCCATGGAGTCTGGCACCCTCATGCAGTTACCATTACAGGTCCAACCACCTAACATCTGAGAGGTGTATAAGTGAGAATAGTGAAAAGGTCTGTATAGTCCTTGTAGTATATAACCCTTCTTCTGAATTGCTTATTTGCTTAAAATTTTTGAAGGGGGTCAGAACAGGTCACCCCATCCATCCATCCATCCATCCATCCATCCATCTGTCCATCTGTCCGTCCATCCATCCATCCATCCCTCTGTCCCTCCATCCATTCATGCATCCATCACTTGGTGAAAACAGCTCAGTCCTGCTGATCTGCCTGTAAAGCAGCACTTATAGAAGCTAACAGAAACCAGATTCAATAAAAAGCCTCATAAACTAAAACAGAACTCAGTTCCACACCAGCCAGCTGACCCCTGTCCTTTGACCCTGAGATCCCCAATAGTTAGATCAGTATGCTTTCCATTAAACATCAGAGAGTGGTGGCTCATATTTCTGTGCCATTTCACTGTACATCCCTGAGATCCAATATCCAGTCAAACAGTGTGGACACAGTTGTGACTTTTTAGCTTTTGTAGTTGGTGCTTGTATTTGGTGCTTTTTTCTGTCCCATCATGACAAATTAAATAGCTACCATCCAGTTTCTTTTGATCTTTATTATAATATTTTGGACATGCTTATCTGCCATTGACTTATATAACTTGTCCTAATGTGATCAGATGTCAAACCAATTCTCACTTCCTCCTAGCTCAAGCATTTTCTAGGAACTCTACTGACTTGCCATTATCCATCCATAGAATTGAACCAGTAATATTGCAATTAAGTAGCAGGCAAGGATGGTGACTATTCAGGTATGAAGTTACTCCAGCCAGTGCAAGATTTATTTCCCCATCTTGCCATTATGTCAAAAAACAGCATGCTGACACAACCAAATGGAGCGAGCTAAAGACTGCCATATGTAGCGGAGGAGTCGCCAGTTATCACTTAACATACCTGAGATGAGAAGACAATGCACTTCTTTAAAGCAGCAAAACATGACAAGACATTATATAAACAATACTTAATTAATGTTTTCTGACTTCTGACTGGAAAGAAAACTTTCAACATGATAGAACATCACTCAGAAAAATCTAACAAACCTTGTCAGTGCCTACAGAATAAAGCCTTGAATATGTCTAATCAACAAAGCAACTCATTTGCTTCTCTTTAATTATGTAACACATTTTATTAATTACTTTTAAGAGTTCATCATTAAAATAAGAACTAAATGTGGGATTATTACTTGCACATGTTTGAGCCTTATTTCTTTTTTCTATTCTTTTTTTATTTGGTGTTCTTTTGTATTATTAACTGCTGCAGTAGCTCAATTTCACAATATGGACCATTAAAAGTTTAATCTACACAACCTAATTAAGCTTCATTCAGTAATAACTGACCCCATTTCCTCTTGACTTTTGAATTACACAGTCATTTTGTAAAGTTGTAATTTATCAAGAACAATCTCCTTTTGGCACAATAAGAATCAAACCTATTGAGTTTTGAACTACATTCACCAGCAGCCAAGTACAATAGCAGTGCATGAATGAACACATGGCCCATGTGTCTTAACCCAAAATTTTCATCTATGGAGTAAGATATACAGATCTCCAAACATTCCTCAGTATATCTATTATTAGCATTATTTAGTTACAGATTTAAGATTGAGGTGTTGCTTTTACTTAATTCGTAACTCTACCAGACCATGCTATGCCCTTTGTGGCTCAGCAGTGAGAGCAAAGCTCTTTTAGACATTTTATCTCTGCAGTGGTCATTCATTTCACAAATTTGAATTATAGAACACTTTACTGATCAAATTCTTATCCGTCCAATATGACATTCTCTACCTTAGTAGCTCCTTCTCAAAATATTTAATGTGAGGTGCTCCACAGGGCTCTGTTCTTGATCTTATTATATTTTTCTCCCAAAAAACTTAACTCAGTGATATGGCACAGCATATCTTGTACCCTATTGTATCATTGTTTTCTTCACTGTGTGGATTTTTCACAAAGCTATAGTCCCTAAAAATGTGCATTTACATTACACATAGTACAGTAAATCAGTCACTGTTAGAACATCCATCCATTCATCCATTTTCTAAACCGCTTATCCGTCAGGGTCATGGGGGGAGCTGGAGCCTATCCCAGCTGACTACGGGCGAGAGGCGGGGTTCACCCTGGACTGGTCGCCAGTCAATCGCAGGGCCAACACACAAAGACAGACAACCACACACTCTCACACCTAGGGACAATTTAGAGTAGCCAATTAACCTAATGTGCATGTCTTTGGGATTGTGGAAGGAAGCCGGAGTACCCGGAGAAAACCCACGCAGGCACAGGGAGAACATGCAAACTCCACATAGAAGGGCCCAGACCGGGATTCGAACCTGGAACCCTCTTGCTATGAGGTGACAGTGCTAACCACTGCACCACGTGCTGCCCTACTGTTAGAACAAACAGCAAAGCCTGAGTTGATCAGAAGAACTGTGAAAGTGTGACTGGAAAGTGAAAGGCCTATTTTGATTAAAACTCATACAGAGCAGCATAAATATACTATCATTACATTTTGCCATGCCATGAAATAGTTTGTATAGCCTCCTTAATTCAGCTTTATTCCTCAATAAAGTGAAACATTTTCCATCTATTTCTGTCATACAAATGACAGAGGATATGTTGCTTTTTACAATATGATTGGAAAGCAAAAATGACTGCTAATATTTGTTAAAAGGTCACTTAATACTTTGATCATTAATGGATAATTTAAAAAAATCAGGAAAGTGATGTCCAAAAATTACCAAATGAAACTTTACTTAAGCTTTGGCTTACTTCCGTTGAATGCATTTGTGGACGTGACAGAGTTCACATGAAAGAGACAAAAATAATCCTCTTCTTGACCAAACCTCACACATTCAGGACAACAGAGAACAGAGCAGCACCAACAATTATAGCCATGCTGGGTTTGGCTGGGCCTACTTTAACATCACGCCACTGGAAAAACACTTATAATAGCTGCTGTCACCTTGCCCAGTTTTGTCTAGACCTCTTCACATCTGGAGAATTTTTGTTGTTGTCCAAATCTCATTGCGTTGCTTATTTTTAGAGCAACCAAGAGTCATTTAATATTCATACCTGCAGCTGCAGACAACTTTGGTAACAGAAAACAGCTTTTCACTTATATCAAGGCTAAACCTGGACTTTGTTTATCTCCCTGTGATTTGCCTTTTGGCCCTGAATCACTACTGAACCACCCTTGTGAAAGCTGCAGTCACTGAGCCCACGTCTGCAGACAAACCATGGCTTTTGATTTCTTTCTTTGTCAAATTGGGTTTCTCTCAGCCAAGGACAATTACAGCAAGTGTGGTTCTCACAAAGTTGAAGAGTAGCTCTGTCCTGCAAAAGTTTTGTAACACCTTACATCATCATTCTCCAATTCATACGAATTTGACTGATATATCTTTTCAAAAGAGAACGATGATAATGCCAAGAGTCAGTAAATTCCTTTGAAGATATTTGCCAGTGCTGCTTTAATGAAAATGATGGTACAAGTGTTTTCACGGAACATTAACATACAAAAGATTTGTGCTTATATTTCTGGTCTTGTATCCACTTAACAAAGTCCATATAGGCTACTGATAGTTTGAGCCAATCAATTAATAGACCATTTACAGAGAGAAGATAAGCAGGGCTGACATATATATATATTTATGTATGTAAGAGGGTTTGATCTTACAAATGATTATGCTCCTTCAAACCTTTTATTAAATGAATGTGTGAAAGAAAAGGGGTCACATGTAATATTGAACGCACAAATTAGGAGTCACTAACTCTAGTTCTAAGAAGTTTCTTAGC
This sequence comes from Scatophagus argus, assembly GCF_020382885.2. Classification (NCBI taxonomy): domain Eukaryota; kingdom Metazoa; phylum Chordata; class Actinopteri; family Scatophagidae; genus Scatophagus; species Scatophagus argus. The sequence continues at coordinate 22,238,765 of NC_058496.1, read as the reverse complement.
CTCTTTTACTAGCTCCTTGTTTGATTTTACCAAGGATATTTTCAGTATGGCTCCCTCTGTTTACATTAAACAAGAGCTGATAAACCCTTTGCACTAAGCAGCATAGAGAAACAGTCAGAGACTAGCACATGAAGAAAGTGGGACACCTAGCAACTTAAGAGCCAGACCTTTTTCTCAGGAGCTGTAAAGACCAAACCAGAGCTAAAAGGGCATGAACAACAGACTTAGATTTATCAGGTGGACACAAACACCATTCCAATGGGATGATCATGTTGCTGTGTCTGCTGGTTAACCTGTGCTTATGTGGCTAATAGCTTGTTTTGGGGTTCTTCTGCACCCTAGTGGCTTAAAAACACAGAATCATTATGCTTTAATCAGTGTAAAGTACTCGTTCTATACCTATTTATTGGCTGTAAACTTTTATTGCCAGTGTCATGGGTAACAAAGACATTCCTACACACCATGAACCCTGTTGTTAAACTGGAACACATAAGCCATTGTTTATCCTTTAAAAGAAAAGAAAAAAAGTTCCACCCTAAAACAGAATTCATAATATTTTGTTTGTTGAGGCCTTAAGAATTCATACTGCAAAATAAGTGAGCCTCAGTTTGAATCCCCAAAGAAAATTCAAGATATTCCAAGTGAGTTCCAGTATAAAACAGGAATGTTTCATTGTCAAAGTGGAAATAAGGTCTGGTATCCTTTCTGTGATCTATGCCACTGTTTGCTTTAGCTGCTTGAGGTGTTTCTCATTTTATAATCTCTCTCAATTGTGCTGCTGGATGGAAGCTCACTGCAGAACTCAAAATTTGATATTCAGCAAGAAAAAAAAAAAGAAAACAACTCCTATAAATCAATTAGTCATATTTTTACACAATTCACACAGAACTAGGAGCATTTGTGAACACATTTCATTCCATCATGAAGTAATCTATCACATCTGTAATATATCACATTATACAGAAAATGTCTCATCAGTCATACTTGTAACTTTGAATCAATTCAATATCAGTAGGTTTTAAATTCTAGTAGTAATATTAGACTTATCTCAGGAAACTACAGGCTCAAAGTTAACTAACTCACTGAGTATGCAGGTAGAATTTGTGATGATCTGAATGTCTAAAGTTAAAATGAAATAAAAGCATTTCTAACCTGTATTACAGGTTACAGATTACTAAACTTTCTGGTGCGATTGAAGTTGCAATATGTGATGCTTATCCTTTGACATGTTTTTACCTCATTTGATCAAAAAACGGAAATGTTCTAATATCTAGATTAGGGCTGACACAATGTCAGATTTTTACTACGTTAATCATGGTCAATTCAGATTCACCATAAAAACATTATAGCGATATCTATGGAAAACATAAAAATTGTTTATTGCGTGTTTTGTCCCTTTGTGAGGAGGTGGAGAGAGACTCAACTGTCCAAACAAACTGTCCAAAAATGTACAAAAGAGCAATTACACCAGGCACATGAACTAATAAACAAAAGAGCCACTAGATTTTTTTACACAATATTGTAATTTTTGTTGTAATTTTTGTATTATTAACATGATGTCAATAATTAACATACACCCACATACAAGTGTATTAAGATATTTATTTATTATATATAATAAGATACAAGACACAATCTCAGCTCTTTTGTTTGCCAACTGTTTATTATAAGAACAACACCAAGACATGAAAAGGTACAGGGGGAAAATTATTTGGGATGGCACAACACAAGTTCTCCACTCCCAATATATTAATATACACAGCTACTAGCCTATGTACAATACATGTCTGAAACCCACAACCATCTCGGAACAGAAATAATCAGAGAAATAGCTACTAGAAATTCTGATAGATAATCACTTATCAATAACAATTATCACACCAAATCTGCATTCACACACTGAGATATTAGATCACTTATACTGTACACTATCAAACTATAGGACTCATCTATGTCTCTAATAGAAACAGAACTACACACACAGGCTCACTGTAGCAAAAGACTCTGGGAGATTGAGTTTAGTGGTTTCCTTAATTCTTCTCCTTATTATCTTGCTTAAAAAACCCCTCTCCCTCATTTTAATCACATAATTTGGCTTAACCACTTTAATCCCAACTAGCTCCCAGTGCTCAAAGGAATGTCAAAAATAGCCTACTTAAACACTCAATTTTCATTTTCTCTTAAACATACAGACTTACATACACACTCATAGAAGTATTAAAATACAGTACAGATAACACAAAAACACTGAAAGATACACTCAGACTTAACATAATTGGTCTTGCTCCCTCTTTCCTGTGAAGGTCATTTGTACTTGAAGCATTTTACATTTACAACCATTTGTTCTAAGGGAGGAGAGGATTCAAAATACTGCATACAATTAACTGAGTGACTAAAACATGTAAAGAATGGAAAATTAATTTATAAAATTGAAAATGAAAATGTGCTTTAGAGCTTTTACACATTAGATGATAATGTTGACAATGAAGATGTCAGCTTAAGGCACAGAGTTGTGTACAGTAAAGTTCATCCATGCATCATTGTGAAATGATGAGTGCTAGAAGCTTGATGACAAAGTGATCATCTGCAGGGCTCGCTGTCCAATTACTGTAGCTGGTGCACTAAATGGTACTATAAAAACCAGCCGAGCACAGGACAGTCAGCCCAACAAGCTAGCTGGCTTTCCTCAGTATAGTTGCAACTTAGCTAATACTATCTCCATCAGTATGGGATAATAAGTCAGAAGATGTATTTGCACCATCCTGTCTTGTGGAGTAGTTTAGACTCCGACAGGAAGTAAGTGTGGGTGAAGTGTAGTAAGTGATAAGCACTACAAAGGTGGTTGCTATTGACCGACAAAGTAAATATGCGTCTCAAACAATAGTTTAAATGTTAGTTTGACCAACCCTTTACAGATCCAAGTGAAAGAACATACGTCAATCCAGACACAGGTTAACCAATCACTTGAAAATCAATCTCATATCATATCATATCATATGACATATCCTGGATAGTAAATATATGTAACATTCATCAAAATCACTGGCAACACCATCATCACTGGCTAACCTTCTCAACATCTTTCCACAGTTCACTTAAGGTTGCTAGAAGTAGCCACTGTAAGGCCCACACCCTTTTGAATACTATGCTGCAAAATCAGTGTGGATTTGATTTGTGACTTGTGTTTGGCCTATCACCACCTTGTTGATAGGCCATTACATGTGCCCTATAATGGCAGAAAAAAGGAATCTACCTTCTCTTAAATTTCCCCTTAATCTTCTTGGTGGCATTAGGGATGGCTGCAGTGATTGGCTGGTTCATGCTGTGAGATGTGGGAATTGTCTGGTGGATCCGTCTGTCCAAGGTGTTCCTTCCCATTGTCCTTGGACTCTAGTGACTCGTTAGCCCTCATCTCAGCGGCTCTAATAGTAGTTCAGCTCCGTACAGCTCAGAAAGTACATGTTTGTGTCTTGTGTGTGACCAGTTTTCCCTTGACGTGGTCTGACTGGCCGCTGCAGTTTATAATACCAGACCTAGTTTAACTTTGCAAAGACACGGCAAATAAGGACATCATATGCAAAAATGAAGCCAAATCTTTTTTAAACATAACCGTTCTTACTTGTTAAGTACTTTGCTGGCTAGTTAGGCAGCAACCAAAGACGTTATTTAGGTTGCATATATCCTTACCCTTAAACTAAAAGTGAACCTATTCTAATATAATGCCAGAAGCATAAGCTTAAGCATCTACATAAAAACTGTGCTACTCTTCCAACAGCGTGACAGTGTCTTCCCTAGGGCTGTCCTGTAAATATCCAAAGCTTCAGGGGTAAATATATTATTTACTTACATAAATACTGTAATCAAGACTTTAATGAGAGATGAGGACAGGAGGTAAAGACGGGAACCACTGCATAGTCCATCCTCTCCAAAGTCTCCAAAGTCTACTTTATGATTGAGCAAGTGTTGAGCTGTTGCACATGCAAGGTGCTCAGCACAGCCCTGCATTTGTGGCAGGACTTGTTGCATGCAGAGCATTATGCTTCTTATTGAGGATGATATTCTGCTTGCAAATAATGTTCTGTATGCTGTATTGCATGCATGTGGCTGCCAAGCCACAGGTTTTAAGAGATGTGAGCAGGTTAGAGACTTAGTAAATGCCATAAAGCAATGGTTCTCAAAGTAGGGCCTATGGACTCCCGGGGGTCCTAGAGGGGCTCCAGGGGGTCCCTGCAAAGAGGGGAATCATTTATTTTCAATAACACAATAACACAATGACAGAATGTATGACTGTTTCACTCATGGGTTTCGTGCATTTGATGTAACAAAACTTCTAAAAGCAAAAATTTTTATCTGATGGGTCCGTGTCAGTTTAGGGATCCTTTACATGAAAATGTTTGAGAACCACTGCCATAAAGGAGCTCCAGTTCTTGTTTTCTATCTGTCTTTTGCATTCTTTTCAGTGAAGCCAATGCAGCATCTCCTTCCTCTTCAAAAACACACAACAAAACAAGCAGCAATATATATTTGGACACTGGTTACCATACCAAAGGTAGAAGTATTCAGGTCAGCTGTAGTCTTCAGAATTAAGCAAAACCTAGTATAACTACTACACAAGATCACAACTTGCTAGTTTTTTTAGCTAGGGAGGTCATTAGCAAGTTGAGTTGAGTTTAAGTATCTGCAAAGGTGCTGTTTCTGTTTGGTAAATATTTAGCTATCCATTTAATTTGAACAGTGTATCAGTTTGTTTTAACCCTTTTATTCTAGAAGTGGAGCTACTGATTTCAAATTTTGTAGGCTAATCTTTGGAGGCACAAACCAAACCACAACTCGCTCTATCAAGACAGAGCAGTAGAGACAAAGAATATAAATCTACAAATGAGCTTCAACAAAGACATACACACTTAACATACAGATATTTTATAGTCCTAGCACAAACACAGACACAGGTGAAGTGATACCTAGCAGAACACATGTTCTTCATGTTGTCTTAATTCTTAGTGATACCACTCATGCTAGAAAGGTAAGGCACTTTGAATAAAAGCATCCACCAGCTGGCAGATGTTAATAATATGTTTAGACAAATCCATTCACACAGAGCTACATTTAGTATAATCATTGTTTTATCACTTATACTTTTTATTTCTCTTTGGCAACAAAAAAGGCACAACACAACTTTTCTTATTTGGTTTCAGTGTGCCTCCAGTCAAGATTCTTTCCTTAATTACCCACAGTTAACCACTGACTGATTTTCAGTCTGTGAACCACACAGGTTTCAACACAGCCTCTTGGCACCGTGATGTGAACCTCAGCTAAACATTCATATACACTAAAAAGACCAACAGAAGTCAAACACTGTAAAACAAGAAAAATAAAATAGAATAAAAATCTAACAATATAACTACACTACAATTTGACCCTAGCCCTAGCTCCAGTGTGGGTTAATATATGAACATGAATAACTGAGAGACACAGACAGTGCTTTACAATAATAATAAAAACCACAGGGACAGGAGAAACTACCAAGACTGAGGAGTCTGTCCAGTTTATGGCATCTTTAAAAGCCAAAGAGAAGGAGAAAATAAAGCTTACAGCGCCTTTGGCACCATAACGACATGAAAAGAAAATTTGTCAAAAAGACATTTTGGTCAAAGTAGCCTTTAAGAGATGGATGAAACTGTGAAATCAGCAATGATAGAAATCTTTAAAAAACTTATTAAAATGATATAAAATAAATCAATTCAAATGACTGAAAGGTTTGGATCTCGCACAAAGTTTCTCCTCTGAGATGACCATCCTTTTCCCCTTCTGTCTCCGTCTTGTCTCTCAAAACAGAGTGCTGCTCTTACCACAAAGCAAACCAACCTTTGAACCACAACTCTGCCATTTTCTTCATTCCTTCTGACAGCGACTTACTCTTGCAATGCAGTCTTCTTGTGTCAGTCTGTTATCTTACAGGAGTTCAGAGATGGACAAACCTTCCGCTGAGGAAAGCCAGAGTGGTATATCCCAGCAGCCCCGACTCACTGGTTGACATGGGGTTTCAGGGCTTGGTAAAGTCCCTCAAAGGTGGGCCGGTCAGTTATGTCTCGACTCCAGCAACGCATCATCAGCTCAAAGAGAGAAGGTGGGCAGAGTGGAGGAGCATAAAGGAAGATCTATAAGGGAAATACAGGAAAGTTACCAGTGAAGCACTGGAAGGTCTAAACTTCTGCTGCAGTGACTCTCCTATCCTGTATGTCAGTGGTTCCCGAATGGAAACACAAACAATAAAAGTGGAGACAGTAATACTGCATGACTCGTGACCCATTACGATTAATTGCATATGAGTTATGACCAGATAATCCAATGAGAGTTCATTTCTGTTTTATTCGAGTAATTTGTAAAGGCAAGAGGAAGTAAAATTGTCAGTTAAGAAAAATAAACATAATGTTGTATAGAATACAAGTATTTTTTCTGCTTTTCAGTCAAGTCAATCATTAAGTGTCCCCTCAGATTTAAATGCACATTTCTCAAGCGGTATTCAGGGAACACTGGGGCCACTGGATTTGTTTTTGGAAGGATTTTGCCAAAGATTGACAACAACAATGCAAACAAATGTGTGTGTCCAACAGTTAAGATCTACCAGTTTACACCAGTGCCACTATACCAGACAGTGTATTGATACCATAGCAAAGATCCTTTCCTTTCTTTTTGTGTGAGATTTCTGTAACACACAGTATGGGCTACCCTAGGGTAAAATTTCCATGGCATTTACTGTGAAAATTAAGTTTCTTCCTCTTGATAACATAATTTCTTCTCAGGATATGTTGTGTTACCGCTATGATTAAAAATTTCCAAGGCATATTCTCCTGTACTTTCATTGTAAGCAACTAAGTGTGTGGGGGGGGGGGTGTTCAGACTGAAATAAGGTTCAGAACCATTAAGTTCAAGATTCCCAGGTTGAGATGAGATGGCATGTATAGAACTGGTACAACAATGACTGAACAGCTCTCCCTTGTGGAGGAACTTTGGCTTGCTAACTGTGAACTGGTTTGCAAATTTTGTTTGAGTTTGTCTTCAAGCAACAAGCTAGTTCCATGCAGTGCTACATATAAGTAGTCCTAGCCTTCACACAGTAAACATACATAATATACATGTATAATTACTCAACTGAAGCAAACATTTGCAGAAACTGGAGCTGCTTTCACCACCAAAATTACTTGGCCCAGTGGTGGCCTAACTTAGGCACAGCTGGATACAAGGCTATTGGTCGACCTGGGATTACTGATATATGAGAACTGTACTTAACACTGTCAGTACGTCCGATTTGTCTCACCTGTCTGCCCTGGTTCCTGAAGAACTCGCCAGTGTTCTCTATGACCTGTTCGTCGGACAGCAGACTGTAGGGCTGCTCCTTACACAGAGTGAAGATCTCCCATAGGGTGACACCGAATGCCCATACGTCACTGGCCGTGGTGAACTTACCCTGGAGAGGAGGCAGGAGTGCGAGGGGGTGTCACATAGAAAAACAATAAAAATGCAGCAGAAGTCAAATTATTACATTTTATAAAACAACTTTTCAAGTTTTAAAATCCACAATGACCAACGCTGATGACCCCGCAGCAAAGAAAATTTGTTTATTAAGAGGCCTTTGTGAGTTCATAAATTTGCATTCATCGATAAACTGGGTGCCTTGAGTGCCTGTACAATTCTGTGATAGAATCTAAATACGAACCTGTTATCACAGCAAATGAACCATAAGTGACCCAGTGGAACTGATAACAAGAGATTTTGTTTGCATTCAGGATTAAAACACCAGCATTTTGAAGCTGAAGATTACAGGGCAAAATCAGTTGGAGTGAAGTAAAGTGTGAATCTTTTGCATCAAGTTCAGCCTTGGTGTACTCCTATATGTGATCAAGAAAGCTTGTAAACTGTGAGATTGCAAACTAGTACCACTAGCCTGGTGTGCTAGCAAGTTCCGGTTAGTCTGCTAACTAAAGTGGTTCACAAAGGAGGTCAACAAAAGGCTGCTTTGTCACCAGCCTTCTAGCGCCACATGTTGAAGACTGAACCGTGTTGTTAGTTGTAACTGGGCTTGGGTTTTAATGAACCAGTGTAAGAGGAAGAGCTGCTTTTGGAGTTTTCTGCTTTTGGGTTGCCAGTGCATTGATTTTTCATAAAACGTCAAGTTATTTTACTTCCTTGTCAACAAAAATAGTGGAAAGTTTCAACTTGTGGCCTGGTTTGAACTGGGTTGAGTTTTTAAAAACCTCCATAATTTTTTCACATAATTGTACAGCGGCAAGAATCCTCTTGAAACTCGGTGATCGCACTGCCATTAACAATGCATAGAAGAAAATCTATTCCAAGAAAATATTAAGGCAGCTTTTGGTTTTATTTTCAAACCACCATTAGTAGCAGGTAAAGGTATCAGAGAACAATACTATCAAACAGCAGGTGTAAATTATCTTCTTTTTTTTCTCTTGTCCTATCTTGTGCTAACTCTCCCCTCTCCCTCACCAGCAGGATGCTCTCCCAGGCCATCCATCGTATGGGCAACACCGCCCGACCCTGGATGCGGTAGTAGTCGCTGCTGTACAGGTTTCGGCTCATCCCGAAGTCAGCAATCTTGATGGTGAGGCGTCGATCCAGCAGGCAGTTTCTGGTGGCCAGGTCACGGTGCACGAAGTTCAAAGATGCCAGGTACTTCATCCCTGATGAGATCTGCACTGACATGTGGAGGAGGTCGGAAAGACTGGAGAGAGGGAGAAAAAGAAGGAGAGAGAAAGATGAGGAGGGAGAAGGAAGAGAAGGAGGGAGAGAATATGTTTGGAGAGAAAGAGGAAAGCGGCAGTGGAGGAGGTGAAAATATTGTATTCCATGTAAGCTGCTTTATTCCTCTGCAGAAAGGTGCTGATCAGAGCCTGGAAAGTAATTCAATTCAATTCAAATCAATCAAATGTTTAGTGCAACTAAGCAAGGAAAATATAAGCAACATACGTGCGTTTGTAATAAAATAAGTAATAATAGAAATAATACAGTAAACAGTAATATCATCTCCTGTGGTTTGTATCAAAAAGTATACGAATACTGGATGAATTGAAAAGTTCAGATAAAATCAAGTGTGAACGTGGAGTTTAGAAACAGTATAAACAGTGTGCATGACATATTAACCTGACTGAAGGGATGTTGTTGGCATGTGTCAGCGTGCTCTCGATCTCCCGCTGTGAAAGGAACATGTTGAGGTCTCCGTTCTCCATATATTCGGTCACCATGCACAGCGGGTCGGACGACACACAAACACACAGCAGTCTGATGATGTTGGGGTCGTTCAGACGAGACATGATCTTTATTTCCTTTAGGAAGTCATTCCTGCGGGAAAAAGAGTGGAGAGGACACAATCTCAAGTTTAGCCATTTAGCCAAGTTGAGATACTTCCAGTTTTGGACTGTCTTCTCTCACACAGACCTCCAAAATGGTAAACTCACATTCATTTAACATGCAAGCAACAGTTGACAAGTAGTGTTGCAGGGCAGCATAAATGCTAGCGTACAGGGTGCAAAACAATGACTCTGCTTTCTTCCCCTGAAGGTTAACTTATACTTCTCTACAAGTATAATACAATTAATGATGTTAGCTCAGTTTCTTTCTGGTGAGATGGCCTGCCTCACATACAAAACAACACAACAGTACATACTGACATGCATACAGTTTTCACAGGGAGTCCCTATTTCATTGTGTTCTCTGAATAAAAACATCCTTCTGTGTTGCCTTACCTGAGCAGAACTTCTGTGTAATATTTTGTCCTAAAACAGGTTTCTTTAGAAACACTAGATTACAATTAAAGTGTATGTAGATATTCAGACTCACTCCCCTGATCTTTCCTATGGGGCAAAATCTCCACAATATGTGTATACAGAGACTCAATAGGACTGCGAAAAAATTTACTGAGAATAATGTAGCTGAAAAGATGATAATTAACCTATTTCCATGCTTATTATTCAATCATGAGATGTATTCTGTAATAAGAGGTGTGATATAATCTATTTTAGACTTCACTGCTCCTAATGAGAAACACAGAAACTTTTAAAGAAACAACCACGTCACACTAACACATTATGTACCTGGCTTGGCTGGTAGCATCAGCTCTCAACTGTTTAACAGCCACCAGTACCGAATGACCATCTCTGTCAGGGAGAGGTGACCCCTCCCCAAGAAATTCTGGGAGCCCTTCGGCCTCACATAAGTGGACCTGCAGAAGACAAGTAGGTATAAACATAATCATGAAAGCATACTTTAAGGTCACAGATCCTTGGGGCACCATATTTTAAAAGGAATCAAATACATTTTGAAAAGCCTTTAAGATGCTGTCCACAAACTTCAAAAGATTTTCAATGCTTCCTCATGGTCCATGGACCCACCCACTCCGAGCTCACCTCTCCAAACTGCCCCTCCCCCAGCTTCTCTCTGAAGATCAGCTGTTGCCGTGGGAACTCGGCGGCAGAGATGTCCTTCCTGGTAAGAGAATCCACGGTGAGGGCGGGGACTGCATACATGTTGCTGCCGGTGACGCCCTGCAGCCGTACAATGTCAGTCTCAGCGTAGTGTGGCGCGTTGCTATGGAAACATTGGTGTGGCGTGCACTGGGTAACATCTGGCTCGGCGTAGCCTCCTCCACACGCTGTTAGAGGAAGGAGGAAGAAGTGTTATTTCATTTACATTGTGCCCTACTAACAGAAAATGTTAGTACATTTAATAACTTAATAACTTTTGTGTAGGAGAACATTTGCCGTAGCTCTCTTTTCTTCATATCCTGTTGTCACCCTAATATTGGTAATAGATGCTTAAATGCTCCCAAAATACTTAAAAATACTTGATTAGTTATAATAAAAGCCAAGACTGTCCACGGTTGCAACATTTCTGTCTTTCTGTCGATATATCTAGGGATTGTGAGTTAATTTTCCCCATCGTGCTATTCTAAGAAACAAATGATGACGACAAAATGATCACACAATGATGGGAAAACAAAAAGTGGTTTCGGAACAAAAGGGCTACATGAGCCATATTTAACCCTAAACCCTTAAGCCTGTGACTCAAAATAAAATGCAATTCAGCTAATCTCCACCTTTTACGTCATTATAGCAGGCCACTGAAGTCCCTGATACGTTAAGTTGCGTTTGTAGTCTTCTTCACTGAGGAAGACTGCTGTGAACCTTAAGATCATATGACATGAGAGTGTTTTATTTTTTGCCTTGGTCTTGTCTACCCTGTCTGATAAATGTTTAATTGTCTGAAATCACACCTTTCAGCTCTTACCACGCAGCCAGCCTGATGTCATGTGACAGGAAGTCAGCAGGAGGAGGTCATAGAGAGGATTACCGAGGAGCAGAGCTGGAGGGAGATGAGGAGGAAACATGGAAAAGACAGAGAGGGCTGGGAGGTAAAAGAGAGAAAACCTGCAGAATGAATGAGCATGCACATTTTTATGGCATCATCAAGAAAATACTGAGGGGAAAAACGAATGAGTAAGAGGAAAAAAGACAGACAGAGAACTTGTACAGTCTTTTAAAGGAAGTCAAAAGCAGAGAAATTTTTAAAAGTTGTTAAGGACAGACAGGATGGGGAATATTGAGGAGGTGGTGAAGGTGAATGCTGTAGACTTGCCAGCAGGGGGCAGAAAGCAGCAGTTTAATGTAACTGTAATTGACTCTCTCTCTGAGGGGCAGCTCGAGACAATCTTGTCTAAGCATGTCATCACGGGAGATCTGGAGCATTTTTGTGTCAACATTATTGTCATATTTCTTTTCCACTGTAAAATTGAGATTCAGTATGCGTACCTGAGGCCTCTGCACTCTGAGACAGCTCTGGCAGCTTATTTCTCAACACCGCCGGGTTCTGGTACTGTGGGTCCAAAAGGAAAACTCTCTCATAGTGAGGGTCGGTGTTGGTGGGGCCTGAAGAAAACAGAAAACATGAAACTATCAAGCACACAAAGTCTGCCTATTTTGCTATTAAAACTGTTGGGCAACTTTCAATCTTTCACACACAGTTTAGATATTTGAGTGCGTACTTTCCTCAGTCGTTTGAGAACCACACTATGGATTGTGGATTGCAACATTTATCCATGTCAACTTCATGTTCTGCCAGTAGACGCTTTTCACTAAATATTTTAATGCTGCTAATGTGTCTGATATGCCAAAATCTGGACATATCTTTAAATCAGATGCATATCTATTTGACAAAGTTCATACAGTGCTTTCACCAAGCGTACTGTGCTTTACTCGCAGTGTGTCTGTGAAGAGGACTAGTTCTCTGGATCACAGTGTATGATAATGGCTTTTACATTTCACAGAATGTACCCAACTCTCAGGGGAAAACTGCTTTGGGTTCACACACACTTCTCTGATCAGCCGAAGTGTTAAGTCTTAGTGAAACAAGTGAGAACACAGCAATTCTTCATTCTCGTTCCGTCCTGTTTAGCCTGTTGTGGAAAATAAGAGTTGCAAGTAGTAGCTACAACTACCTTTAACTAATTCTTTTTAGGAGAAGGCAGACTAACTACAATCTCTACAAGTCCAGTCATGATACTTAAACCTGTGGTTAGTCTTTTCTAGCCTTATATTCTGACTTGAAGTACAGAAGGAGCGATGGACATTGTGGTGCTGTGTACCTGCAGGGCTGTGGCTGGAGCGTGGGGGCACGGGGGGCGTCTGGAGGATGATAGTGTCACTGCAGGACGACAGCCGAACTGTCACCTCCTCGTCAAGGATCCGACGTGGAGCCTGGAGTAGGACAGAGGGACAGCAAAACATTTCTCTGGGCTCTAAGAAACATTCATGTTAATAATGTGTTTTCTTCTCCATGTTCAACCAAACAACCTGATCAGGAAAGGGGTGGGCAAATATGTTTCCAATTAGACGTGCTCATTTTAAAGATGTGTTTTGAACATGTTTTTCCTCTATTTTTATTCATCTAACACTTTTATTTTTTCCTGTATAGTAAACATTACTGTACAACAAAGCTGGAGGCTTTAGTTTTATGTCCTAAAAAGGAAAATAAAAGACTCCTTATTCTCTCCTTGGTTTATAATCAAGACATGACTGGTTTGCATAAAACAGCTGTTCAGATTTGCTACTTGATGATACTTTCAGATAACCACTTCAGGTTTGACAGGTGGCTTGAAGCAGCAAGAGACTGACTGGGAACTGAAGACAGTGACAGTGCATTAGGAAAGCGTTTGGATGAGTCTGGCTCACTCAGAGTTCAGGACACCTCTCTTTACCGAGAACAACAGTGTTGTAAAGTCCTGTGCAGTCATGTGATCAGATACTACCTGGTAACCACCTGAAGTCTTTAGCTCATTGCCATTTAGCTCATTCATTGGATCGCAAACACTTTTGGTGGCAAAGTAAGAAACTAAAATGTACAAGGAAGTCCCAACTTCTGCTGTGTTAGTCCTGAATCTCATAATCTTTCTTTTATCTCCTCACCTTCTCTAGCACCTTGCAGACATACTGGCACCAGAGGATGAGGAAGATGATGATGACCAATAGCAGGATGATGGTCACAAGGCAGCCAATCAGAATGGGTGTGTTCCCATCATCTGGTGGGTCACTGGCTGATGGACTGGCTGCTGTGGGGAAGAGAGAGAGCTTAGAGACTGGCACTGTTCATGAGACCCACTGCTTACAGGTCACATGCTAAAGATGCCATTAAGTTTGCAGTTCAACTTAACCGCTATTATATGTGAAGTAAAAATGGTAAGGTCAAAGGTCATACATGTCTTTGGTGTGGTTGGCATGGTGGTCTCCTCATTGACTGGAGTAGAGGTCACCGCCAGGGTCATCTGGGTCGGAAGTACAGTGTCCTCTGAGGGACATATAAAGGGAAGTTATTTTTGTTTTGAAGTGTGAATCTGTGTAGGGGTGTGTGTGTGTGTGTGTGTGTGTGTGAGCATGTGCACATGTGTATGTGTGTGTTACCCGACTGAAAGGAGATCTCGCTGAACATCATCCAGACATCAGCAAAGTAAAAGTGGCAGCGGATAGATTTGGCAGTGCGGCGATTCAGTGGCACGGTAACATAGCGGGCACTTGGGTTCCTGTCATCCAGCACTGTCTTGAACGCCACAGTCTCCGTCTCCCAACCGGCAATGAGGCGGGGCTTAAACCAACAGGACACGGAGGAGAAGATCTTCACACCACGGGAGAACATGTTGTTACTGTGAACCTGGAGAGAGGAGTGGTTGTGTTTGTAAAATTGAAGACAAAATTACGAAATGTTATGTAATATTCATTTTTAAAATAATTTCTAACATGTCTTGGGAGCTGCTATGATGAGGTAAAATGAACGAAATTGTAAACCTTCATGGAGGTAAAGTTCCTCTGCCTGTCAAAGACAAACTCCATCTCCACGTATCCCTGAGTTCCCTGCGAATCATTCCTCCAGCCCAGGTAGTCGTAGCCCGGCCACACGTGGTACTGACGCGTCAGCAGGAAGTCATCCAGGCCGATCACGCCATCCGTCAGCTGACCCATCCCCCCAAACAGCTTCCTATTGGACGAGACAGCTGTTAGTCATAGAAAGTGGAAAAACAGGAAACACTGATGTGTGACGAGTGTGTGTTACTCGCTTTTTCTCGTGTGCTCCATCGTACGTGGAGTCATTGAGGCTGGCGATGGGATAACCTGGCGGCATCATGAGCTGACCCTCTGGAGCGCTGTAGGAGATCAGACCGTCTACAAGGCAGAGAGGACATGTCAAGAGGGGAGTATGTCAAGTTTCATTGTCTTGGAACAGACTTCTGCATACATTCAGTTTCTTACTGATAGGTGCTTAGATGAACTTGTTCACTAACTGGAGAAGAGAGATCATTATTGTCACCCACCCCCCCCCCCCCCCCCCCCCCACCCACAAGGCCCAACTGCGCCAACATTTATCACAGCAAAATGAATATGAATTAATCTCAGTGGAATCGCAGACATCAGTGGATTGCTTACAGAGAGTTCAAACTGTGGTGAACTCTGACACATGAATGCTTGCCTTGACAAACAGCAAAGCATCTTTACAGTGTCTTCATAACAATTAGCAGTGTTGCACCATTCTCTGTTAGCTAAACCGCAGCACAAAAGAGGAACGTTATGGACTGAGCTAGCTAGCCTGATTACTGGTTAGCAAGATAGACTGGCTACAAAGAGGCACGACTTTCAATTCTATTTAATAGTGCCTCCTTGAGGGTGAAGTGTTCATTACACAACACAGTTATTGGACAGAACAAACAACATACTTACAATGTCGCTACAGGGAAAAATCAAAAGCATTTATCCTCTGAGGAACAGCCAGTAAACTTCATGAAAATCCTGCTATTTCTTTTCATTGATGCTGCATCTTAATATAGTGTATACGGTGACACGCTGCACCATCATTTAAATCGCCAGTCCTGTGAATGGAGGACCTGCTCCACATCCTGAGCCACAGCCACCACCACACAAATGTAGCCATTTACCATCATTCTGACCCAGCATCAGGGCAATTCATTTTTTGAATGCAGCTGTCAATATGATTCTGAGTTTTCAAAAATGATAACATTAGTCTGAGGAATACCAGCTTTTATTTCAACCCATTATCTTTACATTTAACAAAATATGTCAAACTTTTCAAAGCACTGGGGTGTGATTTTGGGTAGACCGAATGAAGGACAGTATTTTTCTGATTTACATAAGTAAATATCAGATCAAAGAAAAAGTCAGCTAGACTAAGTCCCAGTGGGTGATAATTTATAGTAACCATACTGAGAGGTCACGGCAACAATTTTTTTAAAGTAACACCAGTGATGACATAGATCAGAGTTTAATCCTCTGGTAATAACCTTTACGTTTTACTCTTGTATGTGAGAGGATACAACTTGTGTTGTTCTATTGTTTTGCAGAAAGACTGTGATAAAATCTAACTGTGACAGCCTTTGCATGTGTGTTAAAATGTGTTGCCATGATTTAGTTTTATCGCACAACAGGTTTAAAATGGCCATACAATCTCTGTGAAGTTTTATGTTGACATTTTAAAATGAGGAGTATATTTGTCTTTCAGGAGGAGTAAACATTTCCGAGAAGTGATAGAAGTCTAAATCCACTGAATCAACAGCCTCTAATGTCAGCAGAGAAGACACACACAAGTTTACAATGTGACCGTGTGTTTGTGTATCTCACCCTCCCACGGACAGCCGTACAGCTCCACTCTCATGCAGACAGTGGTTGACAGTATGGTGACGGGGATCAGTCGGACGTAGCGGGTGATGATTGGAGGGTGAAGGTCGTTGATGACTGAGGCGTAGGCGTTTTTGTTGCCTTCCATCACCTGGAAACAAATGTCGCATGAGAAACAACAAAACCATCAGCTGTCAAGTCTGTGCGCCTCGTCCATACGTCAAAAACAGGAAAACAGGAACACGCACACAGTGAGTACACTGAGAGATACCTTGAACATTCATGTACGTCCATTCTCTGTTAGCAGTGGAAACAGTGTGGCAGTGTGTGTGTGTGTGTTTGTGCGCGCCACGTAAAACAGGTCCATGTATCAACATGGTGAAAAATGAGGATCAGAAGAGTAGTATGAAATGAATTATGGTTTTGTATCAGCAACAAAAAGAGGTCAACAACAGAAGTTTTTGAATTATTGACCCCATTCTATGAGCAGTACACAATGTTCCTTCATTCTGTGGTGGAAGAAGTACTCACTTTTACTTCAGTGAAAGTAGTAATATCAAAGGGAAGAAATATGTACATATATCACACACACACAAACGCACAGAGTCGTGTTTCCATCACTTTTGGGGACATTACATAGACTTACATTCATTTCCTGGAGGCTCAGCCACCACCTAACTATAACAATAAACATTACTTGCCTAATCCTAACCCTGACCTTTACCTAACCTTAAAGCAAGCCCTCACCCTAATATTTCATGAGTCACATTATGTGGATGTGTGTTTTGTTCCCATAAGTAAGGCGGGTTGTCATGATCAACTGAGCTGAACTGAGTTTCTAAATTAAAACACGACTTTGATAAAATGTTTGATATCTACATGTTACCTTGCTATACTTATTAAATTATCATCATATTATTTATTCTTCAGTCAATTCTTTCAATCTGCTGTGGCATAATTAACAGGGAATTAATTCAACATTGTTTAAAAACTGTCTCTTTTTTTATTGGCCCACATCAAATAGAACATTTGATTCAAAATCCAAAGAAATCACTGCTCATTGGCGTCGTGAACTGAACTTCCCCCCATTGATTGCTCATTTTGTCAGACCACCAGCTGCATGATTCACTGGATTTTTCTTCTGGCGATTTTGAGAAACTTTCTCTTATTGTTAATTTGATAAGAGAAAATTTGTGAGGGAGGGAACTGTTCAGTTTAACAATCTCAGACAAAAACACGACCCGGTGCTTAATGGTATTGCTGTAGCTGTGCTGTAGCTGCCAGAGACCTCAAAGGCCAACAGGAAGCCGATGTATAAATGTCATTTCCTCTGATTCGAGTGTGAATGACCAGAAGCAGTTCAGAGCGAAAAAAAGAATCATTTTCTTTTCTTTATTCCTCCTACTGCCATTCTTTCCTCTATCGCTCTGTTCTATCACTTCATCGCATATTTCCGCTCCAGATTTACTGTCTTCCTGCCTGATTTCTCCCTCATTTTCCCATCTCCCGAGCCAGGCTCGACCTGCAGTTCTCTGTCTGACCTCTGCAGTGAAATATTTGAGTCACTCACCGTGTTTCCCAGACGGTTCCTCCAGGACTTCCACAGCAAGCCGTCCCTGCTGTAGTTGAGGCGGTAAGCTCGGGCGAACTCAT
Organism: Scatophagus argus; assembly: GCF_020382885.2. Classification (NCBI taxonomy): domain Eukaryota; kingdom Metazoa; phylum Chordata; class Actinopteri; family Scatophagidae; genus Scatophagus; species Scatophagus argus. Next base: position 22,220,925 of record NC_058496.1, on the reverse strand, counting down.
TGCCAGAGTTCCGGTATCGTCCCTGAGTCCCGACTACTGTCAGGAAGGTCAGCCTTCCCAGATCCACCTGAACGACACATCAACAGCTTTCTGTCTAGTCACATGGCTCAGGAACCCAAAGGCCACATTGATGAGTTCATCAAGAGATACTTGAAATTCTGCTGCTGAACACATCACAGGTCTGTACTAACTGTTTTTAATGGCTTCTGTTAAAAATCACAGAAATAAAATGTGAATGACAGCTGTCATCAACAGAAAGTTGGAATTTTTCCTGTTTTCTGTCATTTAGTCGTCAGTTATGCGTTTTGTCCAGCCAAATACTGTACAGTCAATGGTACATGATTGATGTTGAGTGCAGTCCACAGTCAACATTTCCGAAGTATTTCTGGAGTGTTTTAGATTTGAGTAAGACTCCAAACCCTGAAAAAGCACCACAAAACAACTGTCATTTTACATTTTTTGATGTGTACCACTCATGTGTCTCACTGTACAGATGCACATTTACCCTGAGAGAGATGCTACTTAGTGAAGCACAATAATCACACAAATTGAAATAAATGCATCTGCATTTGTAAATGTGTGGACTTCACGCAGTGTCAATTCCTCCTGCAGGCATGACTCTTTGTTCTCACACATCCTAATTCAACCGCTGATAAAAGTGATTCTTCAAGTGCATCTGCACTTACTGTAGATTTCTGAGGATGTCTTGCTTTCTAGATATCCTCTGAAGTGCACTGAAACTCTGTAACTGTCAAACCCATATGGGTAGAGGGACATGACTGAACACGTTTCTGAGCAGACACAAACCTGCAGGTACTGACTGTCTGAGGGCTCCAGCTGTCCATGAGGACACCAGGCACCGTCTCCTTCCTCACGGTTCAGCCTGCAAACACACACACAGTTCATACTGAGCACCCTGGCACTGTTTGATAATGTTGATCAAAAGCTATGAACCACAGATTAACATTACAATTCGTTCTGAAGCACCTTTCACTTGTTTATTTGTTTGTTTTTTCTGCTCATTTCAGTGGTGAAGAGAGAAGAGAGAGAAGAGAATGAACAGTTCACCCAAACACAAAAGTGAGAGGGAGAACTTGGACATGCACTGTTGGACTTCTGAAAATGGGCTCTGAATAAAATAAATATTTTTTTATTACAGGGGTGAGTAATTCATTTCGATCTTGAGTTCTTAGATTTTTTTTCTTTACATGCTTTAATTTCTTCCACTGAATCTTATTCAACACTTCTGATAATGTCACACCATATTGAACAGCTATAAATGATCCTAGGTGACATGGATTAACCATGAACATTTTGGATTAAATGTCAGTATTAAAATCTGCATGGTTTCAAGGTTTGTCATTAAACCTTCAGTGTAAACAGTAAACAGATAAAATATGCACAACGGCATGCAAACTGACCTGGCGTACTGTGGTCCTGTGGTCGCGTACCATTGACTGGATGCTGTGATGGCATCGTCTTTAATCCGTCCATCCTCCATGCCCAAGGCATAGCGACAGTGTGCTGAAAACACACAACCAACCAAAACAATCAAGCATTTAAAAACGCCAGTGTAACTTGTGTGTGTGTCTGTTCTTGTGTACTGCTGACTTTGTGAGGATCTATGTTACACTATGACAACGAAGACACATTTTATTTGTGTCTTTATGCGCGTCTGTACCAGGGTCGATCTGTCCAAAGGCTGCTGTGGCTTGGAAGATCAGCAGCAGGAAGAGGTGCATGATGGTCCACCGATCACACCAACACACATGCTACATCTCTGAGAGAGAGAGAAAGACAGACAGAGAGAGAGTGAATTGTAATTCACGGGACTGTTGCTTTTAACTGTTGTTTTAGCTGCTCTGAACACAGTAACAGCAACCACAAAGAAAAAAAAGCATTTTTTAAAATAGATTATATACACATGTAAGTTTGCCTTCAGGAAAATGTCAAAACAATACGTTTCACAACAATTGTGGAGATGTAAGAGACAGATAGAGATAGATAGAGCTTTATAAGAGAATGAATGAATCACTTGCATCTATAATTAAGAAATAACACAGGCGAGAACTGATGAAGTACAACAACAAAGTCACTTTTACCGAAATCAAACATGTCACTAATCTTTCTGACCTTACTGAGGTCAAAGGTCGGTTCACTACAGCATCATAACCAATAAAAACAGGCAAGTATTTAGTGACAAACGGCTAAAAGTGATGCTCAAATGCTGCTTAGCTTACAATATAACATGACGGACACAGGCCTAGGAATCTTCTCCTTGTAAGACTGCATTGTGAAAGAGCGGTTGCAAAACAGTGGATAAATATAGAGCCGTACGGTAAAATTATGTTACCCCCATTCAAGTCAGCAAAGGGCTAAACAGGAAGTTAGTGGCACTCTCTAACGCACATGCTCTATGGGCTGGACAACGTGGAAGCCATGTATCTGCCATGCTAAGAAAAAATGCAACAAGGGTGACAGCCTGACAGCCAAGGGTGACAATTGGAGGAATCAATTTGTGTGCCAACCTAACTTAAAAAACACATTCAGACACATTTCACTGATTATCAGCTCTGAATGATCCTAACACAGATAACTGCAGTCCCTTCCTTACAAAATATGTAAGAACTCCAACATTTGAGCGTTTCCACTGTAGGAGGCCAGCTGTCTCTTGAACTGTCACTGTTCGACACGAACACAGCAGAATGGATGAACAAGGATTAGTCTGAATGACTCTTAATTTCATTTAAAAGACTGTGTGTGTGTGCGTGTGTGTGTGTTTCAGTGTTGCATAACCTCTGTGAGTGGGCTGCTGTTTGTTTCCCGTATTTATAAACGGCTCTGCTCCAAAGGCACTAACATTGTGAAATCACTCTCTCTCTCTCTCTCACTCACTCACACACACACACACACACACACACAGTAGAGTTCTCTACAAGAGTAGAGAAATCTCTTCTTGCAATAAAAGTATTTTACAGATAAATAATTTAGATTTGAAAGTATACGCATTCTCTTCTCCCCTAGTTTCTTTTTCTCCAGAGTTTGCCTGCTGTCGAGTGTCAGTTTCAAAATGACGGAAATCAACTCACTGGAGGAAACAGCAGGTCAGGAGATAGAGAGAGAGAGAGAGAGAGAGAGAGAGAGAGAGAGAGAGAGAGAGAAACAGAGAGCGGAGAGAGAAAACATGGACGGGTAGAAACACAGAGAGAGACCTGAACACTGACTGCAGAGACACAGCAGGGTGAGGCTGAGGAAGGACACAAAGGAAAACGAAGAAAGGCAGGAGAGAAAACACAAAGAGAGAAGGAGGAGGGAGATAATGTCTAGGCACGAGAGGAAAGAGGGGGAGAAAAGGTGGAGAGGAGAACAATAGGCGGAAGGGAGAAGCAGAGAGAGACATACAGAGCTCCAAGAGTGATTTAACAGCAGGCCAAAAAGCGTTCGGCTCTTCGACTCTCTGGTTAAACATTTCAAGTCCGTTTTTATCTCCCATACTCTGGTTTGCCGTGGCCAGAAACACGCTCTGTTGCACCTGTAGCCACACCCAACTGTGATGTCATCAGGTCCTGGGGTACACCTATACATCATGCACTACAAAACCCTCATAGGTCAATATTTTTAAAATGATGGTACGATGTCATGCAAACTCAAATTGAAATATTCTGACATAAAACATAAACAGCAGCGTGGGTGCTATTTCACACAGCAATGGCCACATATATGATGAGTAAAGATATTATTTCAAGCATCATATTGTAACTAATGCCCAGATCCAGAGGTGGAAGAACTATTCAGATCATTTACCAAAGTAACAGTAACACCACAGTGGACTACAAGCAAAAGTTCTGCATTCAAAAGTTTAGTTACTGTAAGCAAATTTATACTGTCATCATACTTTAACACAAAATGCTTGATATATTATAAATATTGCATGCTATTATTACTGAAACAGACTACAGAATATTTTTGTCCTTTGAGATGACTGACCTACATTAATCATCATGACCCCAACCAGTCAGATATCACTGTCTTTCTCACAATTTGCATGACATACAGAGGAGATCAGTAAGGTACAATGGACTGATTTCACTGTTGCTCCTGAGAGCACAAAAAACATCATTTCTCTTTCGCTTCTCAAACAAAACACTGGCTGCTCCAGCTCAGACGAAGGCAGAAGCGACGCTGAAGCAGATAACGTTTGAGGTTTGACAATTTTTCTGGGGTCACATTTGTGTGTTTTGAATAGAGACTGGAGCTAAAGACAGATGACTGAGACCCATAGCCTTACCTCCACCTGGAAACAAATCAATCTGAACATCACACTGTTCACTGTGACACTGGAACAGAAGCAGTCTACTCAGACCGTAAGCTGCAGCAGCCCTTTGATTACAGCCTCGTTCAAGCAGAGCTGCAGATGGTTCACATACAGACCGATCCACATGGACACCGAGGAGGAGGCCGAGTCCAGAACTGCAAGGACTCAGTAAAAACCCTGTCACTTCTGAATAATACAGCCAGTTTTTAAACCAATCTTTCTTTTCTGACGTAGATTTTTGTTCTACCTCCACCTTCTGCACAAGAACACAGCAAGTCACTTTTTATTTTCTGGCAAAGATTGGAGGACAGAGAGAGAAAGAGAGAAAGAGAGAGAGAGAGAGAGAGAGAGAGAGAGAGAGAGAGCTTTATGTAATATGTTGGCTGTAGCTCAGATTCCTGCACTGTTGCTCATCTCTACAGCAAAATCACATGACCAGAGAGAAAGAGAGACTTAGAGTGAAAAAAAACCCATAAAGAGACAGTCACAGTAAAAGCGGTCAGGAGAAAAAGACAGGAAGAAAGAGAAAGAAAAAGACAGCAAAGTCTTTTATTTATTTATTTATTTTTTTACATCCAGTGTGACATTTCATCTGTTCCAGTCAAAACTGTTTTTTGAGAAAAAATAAATCTAACTGCGCATTAGGACATTATTACACATGAGGCATTTCAGTGGCATCTTTTACACAGGAGGTTTAACAGTTTGCATTTCACAGATTAACGTGACCATAAGTGTCTTTCTGGACTTCACGTCCACTTTGTTCCTTTCTTACTCGTGTAACTACACTGATTGTGTACTGGGCTCCGAGCGCTGTCATAACATCACGGACCTACACAGCAATGATACCTCCTGTTTGATACTGAAGCTGCTGTTGCAGTGTGTAGAATTTAAAAATGAGGTGTAATCTGTAATGCAGTGACTGTTGAAACATTTTGTTAGAAACACTTGATAGATAAAATAAAAAACTATAAACAACAGGAATGCTGACAATATTTTACTTTTACCTGTTTATATCCATTTTGCTTTTTATCTATTTTTGCTTCTCTCCTTTGTCTCCTCCTTCTTTATCTCGTTCTCCATTCCTTCCTCCTTATCTCCTCCCTCTGTCCTCCTTTTCCTCTCGTTCTGTCCCTCCTCCCTCCTTCTTTATCTCCTCCTCCCTCCATCAGAACAAACCGGAGCCAAAAGCCTCAACATTCCTAACATTCAACGCAACCCAGAGCTCTCTCTCCCTCTGCCTGCGTCTATGTCTTTCACTCACACAAACACACAGGAATCCACATGCTTCTCTCTCTCTCTCTCTTACTGTTCCACACAGGAATCTGCATCTCTCTCTCTCTCTCTCTCTCTCTCTCTCTCTCTCTCCCTCTCTTCCCCTCCCTCGCTCTGGTTGAGGAGTGAATGAGACAGAGTTCACTGAGAACAAAACAGAACACCAGAACTCACAATAGAACAGTTCAGAGTAGAAGCATCAAACCTTTTGGTGGTTCCATCTTTAACATAAAATTACATGATACTGTATAATTGGTCATCTTTCAAACATGCTCATTGCTGGGCTAAATTTCATCATAGAAACCAAACTTTACAAAGAAAGCAAAGACATCACAGTAGATTTGGGAGAAAAGTAATGAAATAAACGAAACCTTCCAATGCTCCATAGGTAGTTTGACATTGACACTGAACGGGGTACAGTCTACATACGGTTCAGATGACTCCCATGATTTCACCTCCTGTAACCAGAAATAATACCTCATCAACACAAAACGTTCAATGCAGGACAGTCTGAGCCAGCTAGGGCCACCGAAAGTCACGTTAAAGTCCCGTTTGTGCAGTACTGGGTCTTGCATGGTCGCATGTGTTTGCGGGCTCATATGGTCCATGCAATCCATACGCTTGGTCATAAATCCTAGGCTGCATGTGAAAAGTTCACACACTCACATTCATGGATAATGGCAGATTTACGTCAGACAGACCTTCATAGCTATGCAAAGTATCATTTGCATTCATGCCAGTGAGTAATTAGCAAGTAATTACCCACTTATGATGTCTTTTTCTCTGTCAGTTCCATCTCAAGTGAAATTAGCCATCAATCTAGGAAGAAATCTGCTCCAGCCATTCCAACACATTTAATCCCACAGAAAGCATAACGTGCTGTTGTATCACATCTGGATTTTATCAAGAAACAGTAGACATGAGCAACTGGGTCAATGGATCTAATATCTCAGACTGGACGTCCTGGTGTGTATTTCATCTTCTCACTTGTACCTTGTAGCAGCATACACTCTACCAGTGCAGTCCCTGCTTTTCTCATTGCTGTTAGCAGCCTGAAGAAAGACTTTCTGTTTTTTCATTATGCAACACAGTTCACAAAGAAAAAACACAATGAGAGCTGAGCAGAGGCCTCTCTCTCTCACACACACACACACACACACAAAGCTCAGATGGGTCCAGATGCCTGTACTCACACACTGTGAGACAGTTAAGACTCTCAGCTGGTCACCGGGAAACAACAATAGAAATAAAATGCCAATATTTAGAATAGTTTAGTACATGAATGGTTTATGAGAACCAATATGCACTGGGCCCAGAGGACAGCTTCAAGTTTCTTCCCAACAGTACATAACATTTTAAAGTGTGATGGGTCTCAGTGTCACCAGACAGAACACTAAGCCCACATCGTAAAACGTTTACTTTTAGCTGCCATCAGATCAGGTGATGGTTACGAGGTCTGAACCGAAGGAGTGCAGCAGATGGTTTACAAAGAGCTGCTGGTATCTGAAGAATGTGAGGAGAGCTTGATTTAACATGCAGAGCTTTGAACTGACAGAGCACACCAGAGCCAAGGTGAACACCAACACACCTGAAAACATGAATGTGGAAATATGGAGTTTTTATGATTGACAGAAGATGTGGAAGCTGAAGAATTACTGAAGAATTTGACCTGAATATCGACAGGTAAAGAAAGTGCACTCATTAAAGGGTAAATACAATCGTGGACTGTTTCTGATTTTAAAACTTTCAGAATGAAACTTTAAGTCTTTCCAGTAGTCCCTGTGACTCAAACGTGTTCCTTATCATGACTGTGCTCCTCAACTTCAAATACGAGCCCTGAAGACATAAATGTCTCTGCCGTATGCATGCATGTGCTTGCACCCACGTGTGCGCTAACACACACACACACACACACACACACACACACACACACACACACAGGCATGCAGTGTATCATAACTCTGTCAGAGAGAGCAGAGGAGGCTCATCTGTCTGGATTCCCTATAAGGAATCACAAATCACTGAGCAGACACAAACTGAAGCTGCAGGACTCTAAACTAACACTTGTTTGTAACACTGAACAACTTGGAAAGCTTCCGACCGATGAGTTCGGTGTTCGCTTCTTATATGGGGCATTGAATTTCTACAGAACCATGAAAATGGTTGGCAAGAGCGGACAATTGCTCAGACTGAGTTGGGTTTTCAGACTCCATTGATCCATGAACCATATCCCAGTCTGCACTGGGTGAGTGTCTGTTACCATCAATTTTCAGAACAGCTATGTTTTTGCTTAATTTCATCCATTACTCACCAGGCTAAATTAGTGCATTGACTGTACCGTCCCTACTTGCAATATGACAAGCATGGACAAGAGGGAGATTTCTTAATGAACTGCACTAAAAATTAACCAAATTTCACGCCAGCCTAAAGCTTTACAAAACAAAAAACAGACTAGACAATCATCTTCACACCTAACCATGAAGAGTTTCCAGCTCAGCTATCGTGCATGCCTTCAAGCAACACAGATGGATTCTAAACCAACAAGCCAACTTCATTCAGCGAACTTCAACGCTACGTGCGTTGAATGTTTACAGTATTTGTTAGCACTCAAATGTTCAGAACCACACAGACAAAAGTAGCGACTCAGTAACTTGTAATCAGTGTATGAAAACAACTGCATGCAAGAGATGGTCTGTCTCACGTGCTGAAGCGTTTCCTGTACCATTTCTGACGTCCCCAGTGCCCTATCAGGATCAGCAGATGCTAAAGCATGTGGAACTCAAGGAAAAATAACAGACATCATAAACCGACACCAGTAAGATAACCAATACTTTACATTTTTGCATTTTAAAAAGAATGTCATAACATGTAGTTTATGCACCCCTGAGGGTAGAAAGGCTAAGACGTAGTGAGCAAAGACGAATAATTTAATGTTCCACAGCTCTCTAATTCAGCTTGGTGTATATTGTGTCTCCCTACTTTTAAACAAGAGTAATCACAGATTACTCCCTCCTTTCCGTTTACAGCATCCTTGAGTTTCCAACATTAATATGGCAGCACAGATGTTTCTAAATGATCTTACAGTACTGTGTCAGTAGAAGTGACATTGAAAGGGACTGAACTGCGAGTCCTGCCTTTGCCAAAATGACATCAGACTTTCCTGACTGTGACAACATATGATGATACATTAAATATCAGAGCCGATCGTGTGTGCAGAATATCTACCCAGGAAGTTACCTTGGTTCTGTGACATTTTCCGTGACACTGGAGTCGGTAACACTGGATGAACACTGGGTGATGTATTTGATGTATCTAGCCAAAAAAAAAAAATCCCAACCACTCTCTTTAGGAAACTGTCAAAAGCCACTATATCGCTCTCGCTGGCCAGCTGGGTGCAAGCAGTGAGTTTGCTTCATTTAATTAACTCTTCTAGCTTTTTTAGTCTAATAAATCCATAAATAAACAATTCTGTTAAATATCAGTCACATAAACACACACAAAATAGCAACCAGGAATGTACCTGAGCCTGAAAGTGAGGCCGACACTTAGTTAGCTACAACACATCGTTGTCACTGCTAAACAGATCCAACGACTTCGTGTCTCATTCACATGTAAAAAAACACCTAAGAGTATCACAGTGGGTGGTAGACAAACAGGTATGTTCATTCAGTCCAAATGAAATGATTGCATGGAACAGCCACAGACACTGGATCATTTTTCTCTCTTTGTGAGAGTATATGATTTATTGTTTGCTGTCAGGATGTTAAGAGATCCATCCATCCGTTTCTATACCCGCTTTATCCGTCAGAGTCACGGGGAGCTGGAGCGTGTCCCAGCTGACTACAGGCGAGAGGCGGGGTTCACCCTGGACTGGTCGCCAGTCAGTCGCAGGGCTCAAAGACAGACAACCACACACTCACACCAGTTAACCTAACGTGTATGTCTTTGGGATTGTGAGAGGAAGCCGGAGAACCCGGAGAAAACCCACGCAGGCACAGGGAGAACATGCAAACTCCACATAGAAGGGCCCGGAGCGGGATTCAAACCCGGAACCCTCTTGCTATGAGGCGACAGTGCTAACCACTGCACCACCGTGCCGCCCAATGTTAAGAGATTTTCAACAAATATAAAAAAAAATGCCTCTGCAATAACTCTAACTCATCACTAACTTTAACTCATCATTACAACTGATGCAAATGAAGCTGTGACCGATTATTTTTTCCTGTATCCTCTTCCCTCAGCAGCAGCCACGTTCAGGGTTATTCGCCTCATATTCACGAGCCTCGAACAGATTCTCTGTGTGGTTTTTTTAATGGTTTAATGAGCGGCTGGCCGTGGCTCAGCAGATGGAAACTCGACACACACTCACTCATTTACACTCATCTGTAATCTGCTGCTTCCACTCGACCCACAGCTACTATCTGCACATGCTTCTCCAGAAGCCATTTTGACTGTTTCCTGTAATTGTTTGTGTTTAACAGTGTGGCTCAGGATGTGTTTATATAAAAAGGCCTCATGAGAGCATCATAACTCAGATCAGAGTCTGATAAGAGGGTCAAAGACTTTATTAGATGACTTAACAATGTGAGGTTAAATGTCTTTGGAAACGTTTATCTAAACGTCTGAAGGACTTAGCTGGAGGGAGGACGTGTTTTCACATTTTCCTGTGTGTCAGCTGCTAACATGCACGATACAATCTCTCAAACAGATCAATCTTTGGCAAAAATCTCACAGACACATCACTTTATTGGCTCCAGGTTACTGGATGGATTTTAGAGGAGATCTGGATCTAATGCTGCGTGGATACCAGGATGGGATGAATTATCTTTTATTGGAAAGCACAAGCGCTCACTCGCACTGAGATTCAGTTTGAAATCATTTTGTTAACTTGTCTTCAAAGTGCTCTGAGCATAGAGCACTCAGCGGCGTTAAAGAGATGACTGCTGGCTGTGGTGTGACTGTCCTGATTTCTATCAGCAAATGAGTAGCTAATGATGAACAATGCATAACCAGATAGAAGAAGGTCTGAGCTGAGGTTCCAGCTGCAGATCTCACACACCTCAGCACACTGAAATCAGTGTTTAATTGGTTATTGATGTCACATTTGGTTATTCTTCTGCTTTGGCAGAAGTCTATTTTAATGAGACTTTTAAGTGCATAAGTCTGAGATCTTTGTGAAGCCTTTATCATCGACTTCTGAAAATCAAGATTGGAAAATGAACAAAAGTTCTGTTAGTGCTGGTATTTTTCTGGACCTCTGGAAATCAGACCTGTGTTTTAAATTACACTGATTTTTACAATTAAATTTCACCGAAAGGAAACGAATGAGGACAAAGCTGCGGTGATTCACCTTAATAGAGGCTTGATGGCCAAAGACAAACGCAGGCTGAGAAGAAACCGTGTCCTTTTTGTGTTACAACAGACCTCATGTGAGTTTGTGAAGAAACATAAACCTGACAGCAGCAGTCCGGGAGTTGGTTGCATGCTGCTTGTTCTCTCAGTCACAGGACTATCCAAATACAAACCAACACTTCTAATGATCACGTATTGCACTGCTCATATGCCCTGGATGCACCCTGACACCCAAATGACCTACAGCCAGTGATAAAAGGAAAAACAAAACAACACTGTTCAAACCTCTGAATGATCCCGGCCTGTCTGAGTGGCAGCAGTGTGAAACAACACATCTTCCATTGCTTTGTTTGGGGTTTGTTTTGTGAGTGAACAAAGCTGTCAGCTCTCACAGTCTGAGCCAAACACTGAACTGCTGCTGTGGTGAAATCACTCTAAGATTCTTTGTAGCTCCAGGCTGCTCTCACAGTCAGTGCAAGAGACAATAAATCAGTTTTTTTTTTTTTTTTTTTTGCCGAATGTACCTGCAGGGGTCTGATACCATCACTCATCAATGACTTAGCTTACTGGCAGCCTCACTATTAGAACTCACTTCAATAATTATTTTCCAAATTAATCATTTTATCTACTCACTATCAAAAAGGTGCTCATGGCAAGTTCCCAGAATGACAACTGAAATCTTCACATTTTAAGAACCAAACATTTGTGACATAAAACAAAGAAATTAGGAAAATCCTCACATTCCTCACAATCGTCACAACCAGAGAAAGTCTGGGGGCTGAAAAGTGAAAGAAATGATTCATCACTGTTAAACAACTAATTTACATTAATATGGCTAACAATGTATTATTATGCCAGTAACATAACCAAAGTCTAAAATAAACTTGGAGAGGGATGAGAAGTCTCAAAAGAAATAGAACCTCTGTGGGTACTGAGCTTGCAGCGCAACACATCCACCTCCTTGTCCTTGTTTATTGAACACTCTCCACGACACACCAGCTGATGCAGCTCATCCCAAATTTACATGACAATAAGTACACAACAGAGACACACTTTCTGTGCACACTAATAGTCCTAAAGGGCTTCATGAACAGACGGAAGTTTGTGTTTAAAGCTTTGAAACTCTGCTGTTAGCTGTCAGTTTGTCCTCGTAAACTGAGCTTACTCTGAGCATGAAAATAACCCAAACACGATCCCTTACACACGCCACAGGAGGTCCAGAGGTCAACAACACACACACACACACATACACACACACAGAGATGTCTTATGAGACAGAGAGAGAACAGATTTAAATCCTGCACTCTGGTTGGCTGTTATGCAGTGGAATTAATTAAATCTTTTCCTTAAGTAAACATATCATATCACAATGTGAAGAGTATTACTATTCATTCTGCAGAAAAGCATCCCTAACATCCCAGTTCAAACCGTAGTCTGTCCATCCTGCAACATGGAGGCAAGTTTTCACACTCAAATATCAAATTCAAACATGAAACACTCACATCACTTTGACCTTTACTGTGATAAATCAGCTCGGCTCTTTGACTTTCTGAATGAAATAACTAATGTTTGACATATGAAGTTAAACACACACACATTTTGTTCTGTTTTCTACTTTATGATGGTGATGATGATTTGCTCTGTTCATCTCTATAATGTTATGGTAGGTAGCACATTGTGGAGTGTCAGGCCATGTCGGTGGCCTGCCGTGCGACCTCTTGTAATCAACTGTCCCTGTCGTCACAGAATTCTGCAGGCCCACGACTTGCTTGCTCATGCAGCGTATGCACTCACCATGGAAAAGAAACAAATAAACTATCGAAATAAAAGTAAATTCTAAACTATACTCAACTTTATGTACAAGTTCAGCAACTACAATCCAGTTGAATCCGGCACCTCACGGCACAGAACTGAATATTATCGCTTTGATATGCTCTTCTGATGTACTGAAATTTATATTTAAAACAAAGCAGAGAGAGCGAGCGAGAGAGAGAGAGAGAGAGAGAGAGAGGGTGTATTTTCCTTGTTTTAGTTCTGTCAACAGTTTGTGATTAAAGGCATTATTGAGTGCACTTCTTCATCCATCTGTCCTTACAAATGTGTGATTTCTAGGGCTACAACTAAACTTTATTTTCATTATCAACCAATCTACTGATTATTTTCTTGATTTATCAGATTTATTGTTGATAATGGCCATGTCAGTTTCTCCCAGCCCATGGTTACCTCATCTAATGTCTTGTTTTGTCAGCCCATCAATCCAAAACACCCAAAATATTTTATGTACTATAATGTGAGGCAAGACAAAGCAGCAAAATCTCACATTTGACAACCTGGAACCATCAAACATTTGGCATTTGAATTGTGACCTACTTATGATTCAAAGATTAGGCGTGTCTGTGGATGTGTGTGATAGATATTTTATATCCACTTCATTCACTGTATTTACATCTTCTAGTATAAATTGAAAAGGAGATGCCTGAGTCCCGTGATGATGAGTTTATATGGTGAGTTTTTATTTTCTCAGCTCTTTAAGTAATGAAGTCATATTAGTTTAATTTCTGTGCACTTCAGCACACCTGTTAGGATTTAAACGTCTTACAGTCTGACTAATCTATCTATGACCAAGTAAAATAATATTCTTATTATATACTTTGGCCAATCCTACTTTGTTACCTTTCCGGTGTGTTTAAAAAAGGTAACCATTTTGATATTCCCTATTGGATTTAGAGTGACTTTGTCCTTTAATAGCAGCCTGATCTCCCTACACTGACCTGCACACAGTTTAGTTCCCTGTAATTTCCGCGTGGAACTTTTTTTTTTTCTCTCTCTTAATCTGATGTTGCATTTGATGTCCTTCTCCAGTTTATCTTTGTGATTTCAAACTGTCTGTGTGACATTTTTAGAGTGGATTCTTTAAATGTGTGTGAAGTTACTGGATCATTTCTCCAGCAGATAACAAAGATCTCAGAGATCATATCTAGGCCTCAGACTGCAGCACTGATCTCAGCTCTGCTGTCATGCAGTCATAGTTTCCAGACAGTCTCAACTGTCCGTACGGCTACACTTTCCTGTTTCCCCGGCTTATATAACACAGAGATATAAAGTGTCAGCTGTTTACCTGTCCGCGGTTTCCTTCCGGATCCACAACAGCAGCGAGCTTCTCCCCGGTTTGGTCCGTATTTCTCGCAGTGCGGTCCGGCAGTTCGTGGGTTTGGTGTCGGAGACAGACGGAGGAGCTCACAGGGACATGGTGGACAAAAGTAACGGTGACTTGATCTCTCTGATGGTTTGCCGTCCGTCCTCTTTCTCTGCTTTTTTATGCCTTCTTCTTCTGGTTTTCCTTCAGCAGTGTGTTGGAAAAGGCAGGAGATCTGCACAGTCCAGAGAGAGGCCAAAAAAAAAAAAAAAAAAGTTGCTCTGTATTTACATCACATCCCGTTTCCGAAAAGGAGGAGGAGGAGAAGGAGGAGGAGGAGGAGGCAACATGAGCCCTGTGAGTCTGACATCTGAGAACATCCACCGTGGAGCCCTACGAAGGGAACTACGAAGGGCAGAAGTTTCTTATGTTTCCACTAGTTTAATTGCTAACTAAACATAGTAGTATAATGTAAGGACCAGTGGTCGTTTGTTCCGCTTCTGAGGTACTTGTACCTTACTTGAGTATTTCAGTTGTCTGGCACTTTCTATTTCTAGTCCTTAATCAAAAGTTCTGAATTCTTCTTCCATCGCTGCCGTGGAAACGCAGCATATTTAGTATGTTCTTTTATTAATCCCATTAAAATACCTCTGAAGGTATCATAACTCTGTGTAAAGAAATCATTTTACGTTGCGCTGTAGTGCAAGACATTAAGAAAGAAGACTTCATTGAGAAGAATTCACCAGATGCAGAGGATGGGAGAAAAGGAACAAGTTAATCAAAGTTTAACAGTCTATACATTATCACAGAGCACATGAAGTGAGCAAAGGAACATGTTGAATCAGCATAATGTTCTACTGAACTATACTAATTCACTCTCACGACCTCCTCTGTAACTGTCCAGTCAGACAGACGACCTTAAAGTCAGTGTGTGTGCGCGTTTTAGGCAGCAGGGGGCAGCACAGCTTCACACTGAAATGTTTCAGAGCTCTAGAAACTCAAACTGTGGTTCACCAGACAGTCAGATAAAGCAAAGCAGGTGAAGTGCTTCCACTGGTGGAAAGATTAGCCTATTTATATGCATTTCTACTGCTAAAATATCTTTTAAGTCTGAAAAGTAAAAGTATTCATGAATGGAGCCTGTCAGTGTTTTATTTTATCAAGATTTGTACCGGTAAGTGTAGTTTCATGCTGTGCTCAGCTGATGTCTTCTTCATGCTTCTGTTGACTGTGATTGTATTTGGAGTTATCATTTTTGGTGCAGACATTTTGGTGAAATTAACTGTACTTTAACTGTAGTTAGTAGTAGTAGTTCCTATATTAAAAAGCATACTCAAGTAAAATATAAGTAGCTCTTAATTGTACTAGTTAGTACAATTAGTACTTGAATAAATGTGTTTAGCTGCTTTAAACTGCCAAGTGCTTCAACTTCTTTTTATATAATTTCTTTAATGTGATCATTTAATCCTCCATATGAAAAGAAATCACATCTCATTGTACAGATTATCCATCCATCCATCCATTTTCTGAACCGCTTATCTGCCAGGGGGCTGGAGCCTATCCCAGCTGACTGCGGGTGAGAGGCGGGGTACACCCTGGACTGGTTGCCAGTCAGTCACAGGGCCAACACACAAAGACAGACACACACTCACACCTACGGGCAATGTAGAGTAGCCAATTAACCTAATGTGCATGTTTTTGGGATTGTGGGAGGAAGTCGCAGAACCCGGAGAAAACTGACGCAGGCACAGGGAGAACATGCAAACTCCCCACATTCTCCACCCCATTCCATTTTTGTTTTTCACCTTTCCCCATCCCTCCATCCTTGTTTTCAACCTGTTTCCTTCCTGAACACAAAATGCTAAACAAAATGACTGTCATATTTTCTAATTGTTATCCTCTCTGCTCTCCTTTTCTTTCCAGTCAACACAAAGAATTGTCCGGCAGGGGGAGCTGTTTCTCTTTTTTTCCATACTTACCATTCAGGCAAACAGTTTCATCATCCCACTCATGACATCACTTCCTTGCTGCAGTTCCTCTTATTCTGTACTGACGAGGTCTCCCTCACTGTTTGTGTGTGTGCGTGTGTGTGTGGTGGATTCCCTCTAGTTTCCTTTGTTTCAGTGTACACAGTACAGAGGGCTCTTGCGTCATCAAACACACATGCATACACATACTCAGACATTAACACGCACAGTTTCAGCTACACAAAAACATCATGACATGAGTGCTAAGTTGCTGGAAAATTACTGAGAACAGCAATTCAGCTGCAAAATATCTTCCCTCTTCCACAGAGTGATCTACTGAAAGTTATATAAAAATGTCTTTTCTTCCCATCACATGATTTGTTTTTCAAATAATGACCAAGAAGTTTTGGGATTTCTGAATGCTTAATGTAGAGATAATATTAGTGTCCCTAAAAACAATGATGATGATTCTTTAATGAGATGAGAAGAACAGTTTCCGGCTGTGCTGCCTTACATCAACTCTAATTCATTTTGAAAAGGTTTGCCCTTTTGAACTTTATTTCGCATAGAGTGCCATAATCCATGGTGATTATACAGAGGAAGTGATGTCACTGCTGAAGATGGTGTCATAGTAAAAGCCCAACGTTACTCACTGATGGTGAGATTCATCCTGCTGATACATAGATGGACATTCTCTGACCTCCTGACATCAGTGTTACTTTTAAAGGCCTAATGTACCCTATTGTTACAACCCTGTCTGCACAATCATTAAAACTGCGTATCTGCAAATTTTTATTAAAAAAAGGAAAATATTAAAACTGAAGACACCATTAAAAATCACTAGGAAAAATGTTCCTATATGTGGAAAACATTTAAAGTCTGGATGCTCGGCTGTTATTTATAATAGAATGATTTGTTCCCTTTTAAATAAACAAACAAATCAATGAATGTATAAAAATTGAAATCATCAACATAAATTAAGGGGGGAAAAACACATTAAAAATAAATAAAGTGAGGCAACAACCTGCCCCTTCACACGAGTCAGATATTTTCCTGAGCAGTTGGTGGAGACGAAACCAAAGCCGAAAAGAGAGTAAATGTTGCGCTTCCATTCATCATAATCCCAACTCCAATGGGGTGATCTTGTTGCTCAGTGTCTGTAGGAAGTGGCATTAGGCTCCTGTTTGCAAACAAATACAGCCATTGATTATTACTTGTCTGATACTGACTTTTCAGTTTGTTCACTTTGTTCTGGTGGCACCATGTGGCCCAAAAGAAAATCAGGTAATGGTGTTTTATGCAGTAAGAGTTCAAAATAGTGTATCAGTGCATCTGAAGCAAGCAGCTGGCAGCAGGCACAGCTTTGATTCTCACTGAGTTGGTTTGCTGCTGGAGCTTCTCCTTTTTATCACTAATTTACAACTGTACACATATATGTGTATGCGTGTGTTGTTTTGGGGAAACTTCAGTTGTTTGCAAATTTTAGAAATGAGAAAGTAAGGAAAGCAGAGGTTATAAATAGACACTGAGGAACAAAATGCAACCAACAGTTACAACAGCAGCAGAGGAAATTAGCTAGAATTGTGTAAAATGCATGGGAGATGCACATCACAATACTGAGTACAAGAAATGGTGTAACCTGAGGGTGTTTTATTACGTGTTGCAACCTTGATGTTGCTGTGTGTCCAATGGTGGAAAGTAATGGAACAGATTTTCTGCAGTTTTCATAAGTGAAATTTTGAGGTATTAGGATTTCCCCTTCCCATACTTCTACTCCACTACATTTCAGAGTGTATAAATATTGAACTTTTTACACCACCACTAAATTCACAAGTCGGCCAGTCATATCTAATGTAGTTAAAATTAGCTGCACATTAACCAGCTGTAACATTAAAATGATGAACATATTAATACATCATTGACTATGATCTGATACCATAATATATACTTTTTTTAATGAAATGGGCAATCCTACATGATGAGTATTCTTACTTTTTGTACTTTATTATTTTGCTGATCATATTTATAGTTTCATTTCTGCACCGTGTTAGCGTATTGCTAATTTTAAGATTAACGTCCAAGTATTTCCTCCACCAATATGTATGTCTGCCAGAGGAAAAGGCTAAAGAAAAAAATGTGAAGTCTTCCAAGAGTAAACAGAGACCAAACACAATGGTTGATTCATTATAATTAGCTGGACTGGAAGTCATAATTTGACAAACTATACAGACGTCATGATTTATTTGTAGCTACCTGAAAAAAAGTTTGCCTATTCAAACCATGCTTGCAAGTTTTTCGTTGAAGGAATATCTAAATTTAAAAACAAAGTTGGCCAAATAACAACAACAACAACACGAAAGAAAGAAAGACACAGAATGAAAGAGAAATCGGGAAGAAGACAGAAACTCCTACAGGTCAGCCAGAGATGATAACAAACAGAGCAGCTCCATCTCCATCTCTAAACATTCATGTAAACTTGCCCAAATGTGGCTGTGAAGGCAGCTCCATCCTCCACAGACTGTTTACAGCAGCGTCATTGCTCTTTCATTTCATCATCGATTTGCTCCTCACGTTCGCCCTCTTAGCAAAACTCTCAAAGCTCTGCCGATGGCCTTGCATCATTTCATTTTGAACAAACACTAAAGAGAAGGCGGAAGAAGTGCTCAGATTTTGTACTTAAATAAAAGTACCAATACAACAGTATGGAAATCCCTACAAGTAAAAGTGTATTCAGATTCCTTCTTGAGCAGGAGTAAGGAAGTATTCACAGAAAACACTACTTTAAGAAGTGAAGGGAATGGCAAGTGGCCCCTTTCAGATTAATATGCACTACATCACTGGATTATAATTATTGATTCAATAAAGTGTTCTTTATTTTAATGCTGCCGCTGGGAAATGTGAAGCTAATTTTAAGTACTTCATAGATTGCTGGGTGGCTTAATGTGTAATAATAAATCATAATCACTAGCCTGTAATATAATTCTAATTATTACCATTCATTGATTACATTTTGTATAAATCTGTGATGATACTACTACTTAAAGATTTCAACTAATTGTAGACTAAGTAAAAAGTACAATACATTGCTCTGAGATCAGCAAAAAGCTGGAAGACTTACTGGAGCTCAAGAGGGCAACGTCAACTTTAACAATGACAGAAGAGACCAAAAAAAGTAAGACCTGAGCTTTGGTTTCAAGCTGCAGATCATCTGCTGCCATGCTGCGTTGTATTTGGAATAAAACCCTGCATACTCTCAGCTTGACACAAACCTGGTGGACCGTCAGATTATTTAACAGATGGATGAAGTCCAGCAAGCGGAAGCCTGACCCAGTTCATGTCCCCATTTCTCCTCTTCACACAAAGACAGGGCATTTAGGGCAAGACCTAAATCGACATTAATTCCCTTATGTTTGACTTGTAGCTGTTTTCTCTGCACACAGAAGACGAGCTCCTTTGACAGAAAATCGTTCCAAAGGAAACTTTTCTTCAAATTATATTGTGAATAAACAGGGTATTGCTTTGTAACTTCATTCATCCATTGAAAATTATATCAGAATCCACCTTTGCTCAAAAAAACCCCACATTTCTACAGCATCCGCGTTTAAAATTAGCTCTTTTAGTCATCATTGCGTCTCCAGATAAAGCTCATTAATCAGTGTGGAGGAGGAAACGAGTGGCTATTTCTGAGTTATCACGAGCAAGAAACTCCATGCAAAAGGTCGTCACAGTCTGATGTTTCGTGCATTCACGCAGCTGCTGCACACTTTTATCAACATTAGTACGAGCACTTTATGATTCATTCAAACAAACAGAAGTGGAGTGGGGGAGGACCGGGCAGAGGGAGGTTAATCGGGACGCATTCCAGCTGGCTGCTGTAACACAGCTTCACTTGTTCAGTTTGACTGAATCAGCTGGACAAACATGATGATAAAAACATGTGCACCAAACAAAAAAAAACCCAATAGGAAAGAACACCTAACAGCTAGCACCTTGGTTTAGAAGATGTTAGCTGCCAGAATTATTGGATCAACATGCACCTCAAACCTCTGCACAAAAGTCAATCCAGCATCACTACAAGTTACATTTGCACTACATGATACAACTTGATTTACTTCCAGTGCAAATTTCTAGTACGATACAGAAAGTATAGCTTGCCTTTTAAGCAGAAAGTATGAATCAATATTGTTGAAATTTCCAGGAATGGCCTCCAAGAAAGACTTCTGCTTCTCTGAACAGGAATGATGAGCTCAGCTTCAGATCTGTCTGACCTTGTATTAATTCTTCTCCCGGTTTCACATTTCAACACCTCACAGACACCTCTGACGTAAAGTCATAGATCTGCTTCCAACCGGCTGAGCAACATCAAGAAATCAAGTCTTCCTGTTTTACTGTAAAAACCGAATAAATGTACCTCCGGATTTTAGCTAAATTTGAGCTAGGAGATCAATTAATTTATTTCGGTATTTGATGGGGTGATTTTTACTTTAAAAGAGAAATGTGAATTTTGTTAACACTGTAAAGGAATTAATTCATCTTTCTGATTGAGAAACTTGCTTCCTCTCTGTCATCCCCGTGTAGTTTTCCACCCAGTCACGCTCTCTGGCCGCTGGCTAATGTGTGAAATCTTTTTAGATGAAATCCAAAGTCCCCGTCTGATTGTTGAATGTGATCACATGTTCACTTTGCCCAACATGTCTCATCATCGTCCTGACTCTCAGTCAACATTCCTTTCGTTCCTCTGCAGGCTTGTCTTCGCTGAGCCGGAAGAGGAAAGAGGCGGCAGGTAGTTTATCAGGAAGTGTAAATCTTCATGGTGTTGACAGGAAGTCGGCTACGCTGATGGCTCATTCAAGAGCAGGAGGAGATCATTTCACTACAGACAGTACAGACACTTTTGACAATATTTATTGCATTATAACAATGACATTTTTGACAACAACAGCTGTATAACTTCCAGTGCATGAGTCGAATACAACACCCCCATTCCCCAAAATAGAAAAACAACACAACATATAAAAAGTGATTTAAACAAACAGTCAAACAAATAATTAAAAACCAGAGCTCATATGGATCTTGTTGAGTATAAAAATGAAAAGGAAGTTTTACACTCAAATTTTTTACGTCAAAACTGTGTTTCATCACAGATGGGAAAACCCCTTTAATCACATCAGATTAAAGTGATTTCCTCCACAGTGTGTCCAACGTGTGTCGTAAGAGTGTTTGTGTCTTATCACACACAAACTACAGTTTTGTATGTCTTCAATATAAACACACTCCTGGAGAAATTATGTTTAATTTGTTTCCAGCAGTATATATGTTTTGAAGGAAACGGTCTGGTGGGAAAATGTTGTCGAGTGTTTTTTCCCAACAAAATATAAAATCCACAACATCCCTCGTTGCATCTTCTGCATTGTTAGACTTTCTTTTTGTTATGTTTAGATACTGAAAGCGCATTTTTTTTTATGGTTTTAACATCAAGAAAGTGTTTTGACATGTTCACTTTATTAGTCGAAACCACAGTCTTTCTCTGACCTTAACTAAAATGTTTGTTGTTTCTAAACCTAAGCGCAGGTGAGATGCGGGATGCAAAATCCAAAGAATCCCTGAATAATACCTGACTTGGGCCTTTCAGGTCTAGTGAAAATAAGATGTTGCAAACCCATGAATGGACCAGTTGTCATGTTCAGGTGTGTTGCAGAGAATGACATCATTCTGCACCTTCTTCTGTTATGTCAGAAATGCTGCTGTCATGGTCCATGGTGTTCCAGTGTCTGTGCCTCCTCAGGTACGTGTGGTATGTTGATGGTCATGTCAGAGGCATGAAGGTGGCATTTCAGCATGAATGGAGCCCAGATCTGATTTACTTTCTGACTAGCCAGTCGTAGTGTGAAGCGGTATTGTTGAGAGAGTGGGAGGTGTGGGAAAGAGCTCAGATTAGTAATAGTAAATTATTGACTTTACAGGTGCACAGGATGTATGAGTTTGCACCTGAATGCAGCTCCACCCTGCCAGGCCTTTGGGTGTTCCCGGACACATGAATGCTTCAAATGCTTCAAATACCTTTCTAATCCTGAATCCAAAATGAGTTCAGGAGTCCTTAAAATAACTCCATTAAGCATTTTTGTATTACTGAGTGACCAAACATGAAAAAAGTTGAAAAATGTTCTTAACAAAATCCAGAATATCAGCACACAATTTGAGAATGTAGCTTAATACATGGTACATAGTACCATTTAGTGTTTTGTATTAAGAATGACAGTTTTATGTAACAATAATGCAACCTTCTACCATCAGACAATAATGCCACATGTTAAGCAATGTCACCACAGATTTAACTATTGAGAGTAGGTCACTGGTGTAGCAGGTGAATGACCAGGTGGTTTAGACGCAGCTACAGACAAATAAAGCCACAAAATTCTAGTTTCATGAGAAATAAGTTCAAGTTGTTACTGTTCTCTGATGTCACACTGCCTGGCCTCAAGCCAAGAGCAGCTCTGCTATTTAAAAAATGTGCTTTGAATAGCAGTCGGTCACTTGTTCACGACAAGGTTTGTCACTCACTTTCATTTGTAAAAAAGTCACAGCCAGATAGTGTTAACATCAACAATGGAGAAAAGCCTTGACTGGAAGTCTGATCTTGACAGTTAAATGAAACGTCTGTGAGCATCACTGAATGATTTGGACTTGCACCAATCAGTTGAGCAGAATATCTAAACATAAAACAGGCCTTCTTCACTCACAGAAATGACACAAAAGAGCGCTTTCTCTGTGTGAACATTACAAAAATTATCTTTTTTTTTTAAAAAAAAGATCATGGTCATGGTTGAAATAAACCAGTGTTCACTAGGAAAGGAAGAGCAACCAAGTCAGTGGCACTCGTAGTTTCACTGTGCTAAATACAGCCTAACGAAACAAAAACCTTTTGTTCTTAATGCAGAAGAGTACCACCCCCCCAACCACCACCAAAAAAACAAAAAAACAAACAAAAACAAACAAAACCCAAAACACTCATTTTTTGAAAATTAGAAGAATTTTATTAGCAAAATATTTTTAACGACTGAATTGATAAATCGATAATGATCAGAGTTAAGTTAAATGCTGCTTGGTGCTGTGAAAGCACCTTCTATTTTACTTTTTTTCATTCTTGTGATGCACTATGTGGAATGTATTCCTGAAATTTGCTACAAGAAAAGCAAACAAACAAAAAAAAAACTATTATTATGAAACATCAGTGCTAAATTATAGTGGACTTTCCACTCCAGTTAAGATTTTTTTATACAGGTTCAAATAAATGTCACTGGTGGCTCAATTTTCTTGAAAAACACTGATGTCTTTTACTGGTTCCTGTCTGAAGCAGCCAGGGAATCTCCCGTCAAAAACCATCCTTCCTTTCTTCCTCTCTTTCCTCTGCCTTGTCCTTCCCTCCTCCTCTTTCTTCTCTCTCAGATTTCAGCTCAGCTCAATGCCCCTCCCTTCCTCTCTGGTTTGAACTAGATACTTCCTCACAGAGATGACTCACTGTGTTGCTATGTAGAGAAGGAAAATGTGGGTGAGGAGAGATGGAGGAGGTGTGAGAAGAAGAAACCTCTCTACTCTTTGTTCTTTTTAGTTCTGAATATTCCCCTTCATGACTTACTCTCTAAGAAAATATGTTGTTATTCCTTAGATTTTTTTAATTCCCTCCTTAACAGCTCCTTATTTCCCCCCCAACTGATTTAGATTTAGATGATGATTGACAAACCATGTTTATTTTCACATGGATATTACGGTCAGCAGAGTGGAAGATAAATAGGAAGAAAATGCAGTGATCCACTTGTTGCAGCAACAAATGATACTACAAAGAAAAGAAGAATGAAGAAAGAAGAAAGAGGCAGATTGGTATTGTCACAAGAAGTATTGTCCCCGTTAAATCTTTCTCATTTGGCTTATATAAAAATAAAAAACAACCTAGAGTTATACATTGCTCATATGGACTATCTGTAAGTCTAATGCTGTGGCCCAGATGAAACACATTCCTGCCAGCCTTAACTCTACATTGCTAACAATAATGTGCTACTGTTAGCATGTTACAATAAAATGTCAGCGTGTTAGTGTAACATACTAACAGTGGCATGTTACAGCAACATGCGCAATGGTAGCATGTAACAACATGATAAAGTCAGTCTCTCTCTCTCTGTCTCTCTTTCAGCATAAAAATGGAACCTGCTAAACATCAGCATGTAAACAAAAACAAAGCAAAAAAAGAAAAAAATCTAATTTATGTTAACATGATGATGTTATATTGAATGTGTTCCATGCTAAGCTCCAACATGATGCCATTCGGGTGCTGACACATGGTCGCATGGTAACAGCAGCAACAGATTAGCTCAGTATAAACCTTTAGCATGAACATCCACTTTTGACCCCATATCACAGGTTATGGGTTCAGGTTAAGTTATGATTTTTCCCATTTTTTATATTTCCAAGACAAGTCAACTGTGTTGACAAAAAAAAAAAAAAAAAAGTCCTGAAATCTGAGCCCTGTGCATACGTGCAATTGTGTTAAGTTTGCCAGTGCGATAATATTGATAAAGTTTCCACTGCGGTTTCTGCTGCACACTTGTGATGTGTATCTGTGTGTGTGTCAGTGTGTGGATTTGACAGATAACCACAACTTCCGACAGGCAGCTGCTTGGTGAGGTCACCTCTGCGCTCACTCACAAACATTCACAGTTTTCCTTGAATACAAAAACATTTCAAGAAAAAGTGGGCTGTCGCTGTAGGTGTTGCACAAAGGTGTTTTGGGCAGTGTGTGTGTGTGTGTGTGTGTGTGTGTGTGTGTGTGTGTGTGTGTGTGTGGTGGGGTGTAAATGCTGTGATGTTGACTTGAGTGTGCTATCACTCTGTGGTTGAACCTCAGCAGATACAGCCTATTAGTCAAACGGTCCACAGTCAATGAAATAACACGAAGAACCACAACAACAACAACAACAGGTCATAATGATATAACTCCAACTCCCAGCTGAAAAAAAAACAGACATGGCACTACGGATTCATGATGCAGTTTTTCTGTATGATCTCATCCAGCTGATTGTAGTAGTTATGCAAGCTCTCACCCATTTCTTACATATTGCTTATAGTTCACATCACATCTGATCTTTTTACAAATGCTGCTTGAACATTTTGATCAGAATATAGTTTTTTGCATATTTTTTTAAATAACTTCACAGCATGCAGCCACAGAAGGTTAAGAAAAATGTAAAATATGTATTTAAGGAGCTTAAACATCACTGGTAAAACACACTGTTAGATTCCCTTAAATTAATCTACCTGTAGTAATAAAATGGTGATAATAATAATTAGAATAGCAATGTCCAGCTCTTTTTTATTTTGTTTTAGCATCTGCTGTATATAATACGTGCTGGTGTCAGGTACAGTTTACTTATTTAGATTCGTTATGATGCCTGAAACTCAGCTTAAGATGACACAGGTGGTGTATGTTCCACTTATCACCAAAATGATACTGAAACCCAAAAACACTGGCAGTGTAAATGAACAGAAAAAGGAATTTCACAAGCTCTTCTTTCTGATGTCAGTTGCTGATCCAGATCAGCAACTGACATCAGCATCTGGCAGGATGACAGACACACAAATAAACTACTCATCAAACTGTCTTCACAAAAAATCATCAACTTTCTGAGTTTGCCTCTTTTTTTGGATTTTGCAAATCTCAGCAAATAACAGAACCTGATACCAGACTGTGTTATAAGTCAGTGTTTTATCAGTGTGCTTGGTGGTTTAGACTCTGTCATATAAATAATTCTTTAGTGAGTAAACTGTGTTAGTCTGACCTTGGCTGGACATACCCACAATCCATTGGGTGTTGTCTAACACAAACAAACAGTTTGAAACTGTTTATAATGTTTCACTTGATTTCTTCTCTTCTTTGGCTGCACTGCAAAATGGTCACAGCAAACTCGATGGTCAGTGTGGACAAGAGGGTTAACATCCATTTGTAGTACAACTAGTCTTAACTTCAGTGCGTCCTTATCCAACGACGGTACTGTGAAAGCTGCACAATGTATTGACGTTATTAAGCTACTTTCCCGACACTCCACTCTCCACTTTTACGGCTCTTCCCAATGTTATCGTTCAAAACGGATCAAACATCGCACAATGTCAAATTGGATCAAAGTCCAGCACACTTCCTGGAGCCTGGAGACTTCTTCCTGAACCTTGGTTCTACACAACAGCACACACACCAGATCAAACGAAAGGTAAAGAAAAACCTGTCGGTCCTTTCCATTTTGTCGTCAGTCACTTATAACAACAATTAGTAGAGGAACACTGAGGGTGTTCAGTTGCCCCCCCCCCCCCCCCCCCCCCTTCCCCCTATTGGACCAGTTTCTAAAATCTTTGTCCCCTTAGACACAGATACATGGGCACAAAATGTCCAGGTTGAAAAATGCCCCTTTGCCATCACCCTTTAATTCTGTCATCAGATGTCAGTCACAGTTAAATCAAATATTCAGATATTAAGAAAAACAAAAACTGATATTCACTATAAGCGTGTATAATTACATGTTAACAAACATCTTTTCAGTAAAGTAGTTTTGTCTTGTAAGCTCTGGTTTCTTGTAAATTTGTAGCTTAAGGAAATGCAGTGATTTAAGGTATTTTTCCACAGCAGTTGTGGCTGAAACCATGTGAGACAATAATGATTCTGGGACAAGTTCAGACAGGACTGGTTTAATCACCAAATAGCTTTTGGTTATGTAACTTCTGAACAGAGCTGCATGTGGAGGATTGAAGAGCTGCTTACCTGCTTACTTACATGACATTAGGAGTCATACATAATGACTTAATGTTTACACAAGGAAGCTCTATTTCTCTGTAATCAAACAGAATTTTTCTCAGTTTAATGGGTGATTTTTAGTGTTTCATTTGTAATCCAAATGTTTTATGAACTGATGGTTGCTGATCGATTTACACCCGAAATGAATATTATTGTATGGTACACCCTCATTTGAAGTCACACTTCATTCTTTTCATGCAATACTGACCTGCACTTTTAGATCTGTGGGAAGAACTCAAAACAAGAGAAATCTTCTGGCTGAGAAACAACAGGATGTAGTTTCAGGGTTGGGTGCTTTGAGCGACTTCCAGGAAAGAGCTGACAGATTTCAGCGTTTTAGTACATCAACACAGAACTGCTTATTTGAAAAACTATTTTTAAAAACAAACAGTCTTGACTGAGAGTGAAGGAGCAAGATCCAGCCTGAACCTGATCTGTCACGACTCCCTGCCAGAGGACACAGAAATAGAGGCGAGGTGTTTCTATTTCTGTGAGCTGGGTGACCTACCTTCTGATACTTCCCATTTCAAACCAAGTGCTCTGATCACTCAGGACATGATCACTCTGCTAAAAACATATGTTTGAAAAAAAAGGGTCATTTCAGGAAACATAAAACAGGTAATCAAAAAAATAAAAAAAAAATGCTTGTTGTGTTTTACTTTTCTGTTTAGCTTGTCTAGTTTCACTGCAAACACACTGCAGCATCCTGCAGGTGGAAGCATGAAGAATCTCTGCAGAGAAGAGGGTGAGATAAACTGCTTTTGATAATTCAGGTTGGACTGTCTGAGGCTCACACTGACACTTTATCCTGGTACTGTTCCAGCAGCTCTCTGACTGCATGTGTGTCCCGTGTGAACCATCACCCACTTGGATTTGCATTACATAACATTCACTGAGCAGGTGCTTTTGTCTAACCATGCTAAAGACTTTCTTCCACACATACAAACACATGGTGATGGTGAAACAACATCATATGCTTCCTGGAAATCAACTTTTAAGGTAAAAAAAAATGTAATATTGTGATCAGAAGTATAGTGAATATAGTGAGTGTAGCTCAGGTTTTGATAAATATTTATTTTACTTATTTTATTTTGCGTTACCTTATTCTATTTTATTTTTATTTTTATTTTATTCTTCAATTATATGTTACTTGTTACGTTCTGTGTATGCACCAATCACCAAGACAAATTCCTAGTGATGTGAAACCTCTTCACTTACATGGCAATAAAGTCTTTTCTGATTCTGATTCTGATTCTGATTCTGATTCTGATTCTGATATCCACAACAAGCACAGCTGATAGACTGGACATTTAAGCTGTTCAATGTGTTAACTGGACAATAAATCATGTGCAATAATGGGACAAATGGTCACACCAGACCTGCAATAATACATGTGTAGTAATAACTGTGCAATAATCTTTACTCATGTAACACTACTACTAGGATCAGTACATACATACTTAGTTTTTTCCTGAAACAATTCGGTACAATAATCAATCCATCCACTAATCTTAACTTGAGGGACTCTAGTGTGAATAGTACTTTTCTTTTCTGTACTGTGTACAGCTGCAGGTACTTGTTTCCTGTGTATTTATTCTTTTTAAATACTCATCCTTCCCTTATTCTTGCATGCTTTGCTGCTGTAACACTGTAATTTCCCAGTAATGGGAGTAATAAAGGATTATCTTATCTTATTTTATCCTTGGAGACAGCTTATCTTCAATTCAATTCAATTCAATTTATTTATATAGCGCCAATTCACAACAAAAGTTATCTCATGACACTTTCCAATTAGAGCAGGTCTGGACCAAACTCTTTAATTAAATTGTAATACAGAGAGCCCAACATTCCCCTTGAGCAAGCACTTGGCGACAGTGGCGAGTCCAGTCTCAGCTCAACTAGCTCCTCAGAGCAATCTGTTATTCGGCATTTCTTTTATCAGTCTTTGTGAAACAATGACCCTTGTTCCTGGAACTACAGCTCCCATGAAAATTTGCAGTCTTGTGACTGAAGTGGTGCAGTTTGGGTAATTCTGTTTTTTGTTTTTTTTTAAAGTGTGCTTCCGTTCACTGTTTCCTTAAAAGTTAGTATGGGGGAAAAAAAGCTAATGAATGATGACATACATGAAACATGTGACTCAAGCACGTCCCTCAAGCTTCCAGAGAAAAGCTGAAAACACCAGATTAGTGTAACAGTTACAGTAAGGAAACTGTAACCTTTCCCCACATCAAAGAAAACATGTCATATTCCCAACATGTTTTCCTCAAGGGTTTTTTTTTTACATTATTTGACCTTTGACGGGAGCTTTTTTAAAGACATGATAAGAATTAGCTCCACCAGCTGTTTAAATACACCAACTAATGAGCTAATAATTATCATGGATGGAAACACAGATTAATTCATGCTTTCTTTTTGTTTGTTTGTTTGTTTGTTTTTTTAAGGAAAAAAAATGATGTTATTACATAGAGATCTGAGAGAGTTCTAATGAACTCACCTCTTTAGTTGAGCCATGACACTGACACTGTGCTATGGCCTTTTGGAAATGTTGTTCACTAAAGGCCACTATAAACAGATATATAAAATAAACAATACTATTTGGAAGTTAATTAAAAGTGCTGTCCTTATCTAAACATGGGAAGTAAGCCACATGACAGATTGTTGTGAAAGGCTTCATTCCATTGTTGACTTTTTAGTTATTTAAGGTATGCCAGGCAGATTTTGAAGAGGTTTTCATATACCAGGAAGTTCTGGTTCCACTTTGGTTCTTAGATGGACCCACACATAATCATACATGAAAGCGGTTCGAAATATCGGGTTTAATGTGTTTGTTTCTGTCATTTGTAACGCAGGTCTATGTCACATATGAAGGAAAAAAGGACCATTTGTGGACCATTTTTACAGAAACACAGAAGCCAGTTTCTCAGTACACCCCCACCCCATGTCGTATTACCTGTCGACATGTACGTGCGGTGATAATGTCTACATGGCAACCTGCAGCATCAGCATCAACAGGTCTTCCCCAGAAGCCTCGAGGCAATGGCTGACCTCTGTCACAGCACAACACAACACAGCTCTATCTATGAGGTAATCAACGACATGAGAATAATCTTCATGAGCTATACGCAAATGAAATGACGTACTCTATAGTAATCATTAGAATAACAGTGTAGTCTGCGAAATTTTCACTTTAACTACGTTACTCATCCGTGTTTGAGGCTGTGATGTAATCCGGGGCTGGAGCAGGTCCACTCTGACAGGCTCATGACTCAACAGCTATCAAATTTTATGGTGCATGCAATAAAAGACTAAAAGTGAAAAAAAAGGAAAGTGAGTCTGCAGCGGAAAGTTTTCCTTGGATCCGAGGAAATCACTCCAGACTGAAGCCAAAATTCCAAAAATCCTTCAATACCCACAGTATCTGTCCAGGAGTGGAAGCAGACCACTTATTCACACATACTGTAGACCTGTGACAGACAAGTCATGCTCTTCCACACCAAACTGGGGAAACCACTGATGGATCCTACGTTTATATGAAGTTATATTTCATTGCGTTCTGTGTCAACTCAAGTTATCAGATCGTGTTTTCAGAGTTGCTGTTGCTGCAATGTTTCTTTGCAATTAAAACATTTTGTGTTCATAAACGTCAGCCACAAGCCATCTCTAGAATATATGTGTCACTGAGAAGGTAAAGACCAGCTTCTCTGACACTTTTGGCAAAGATTAATATTCCAAAAAAACATTTAGCCTTAGAGAAATTGGAAAATTGTTCCCTTAGGCTAAAAAATGATCTTTTAAAGTGTTGCATATCAGTCTTAAAACAAGACTGACTGACATCTTTTAGTTAAAATGTTTTTAATGTAATGTGCAGTTGTAGTGCTATAGTCCCATATTCTGAGAATGGAGTTAAAGTCTGTAAATAACGCATATGCCTTGACTATGACCTAATACAGTCTGCAAGAACGATCTGATAAATACAATATCTATTAAATAGTGAGAAAACAATCAAACACACTTATGCACTTAAATGAAGAGGCAGGAAAAAAAACTTTGAAGTTTTAGACATTTTTTTAATTAAAATTATGAATCAATAAATAGCAAATAATAGAATAAATAACTAAATAAGACATTTAAACAACAGAAAGTGTTTCGGTTGGCCTACAGTAGTGACAGTAACATAATTCAACTTGTAAAACAGCCAGTTTGCCCGCAGGCCTGTTAGTGCAGTTACAGTCTATGTGAATATACTGAGAGTCACACAGTTCAATTCAAGTTTTCAGTTCAAGTATGTTCAGTTTGTTGTAAGTGTTCACAGTTCTTTCTTTCTTTCTTTCTTTCTTTCAAGTGTCACATTCCAGACTGCGTCCTCCTCCGTTCTCAGGGGGACTGCTGGCAGGGAGATGCCGACGCACGGAGCTTCCTCTCGCCTGCGCCGCGCTGGGCGCACCGCTGCTCTCCAGAGGCTACTCAGGATCAATTCCTATTCGGCCGGTTTTCAATCCCAGAAACTCGGACAGATAGTTAAACCAGTTCTGAGAGTCTTTTAGTTGTCGCTGCCCAGTCTGTGATAGACCAGCAGAGCCACCATGTAGCTCTTCCCAGCGCTCTGCTCGAAATGCCGGCTGGTCTCTGCCTCCTCGACGGGCTGGGTGCAGGTGGTGTTCGGGATGACCTGTTCCGTGGAACTGTCGTCCTCACAGCTGGTTGGTGAGCCCGTCAGCGGCTCGGTGCTGGGAGTGAGCTCTTTGAGCTGTCTCGCTTGCTCCTCCGCAGACTGGAAGGGGAAACCTTGATAGTCGCTGATCGGACTGTCTGCGCTGCCCAGCGGCGTCTCTGCGCAGGGCTCCTCGGTGTAGATCTGCCACAGCACCACCAGGCACAGGATGACCAGCCAGCGCTTGGCCTGGCTCTTCTCCGGTGGTGGAAGGTGCATGCGGACTTTAGCGGGGTACATAACCCGAGTGCAGCGCTTCTTCGGCCGGATGGGCACGTAGGAGCGCATAGCGGTGGCTTGAGCCGGCATCCGCTCGAAGGTGAAGACCTCGGGCTCCGTGCTGCGGGTCGCCACCCTGGGGAAGGCGAATCTCTCCTGCTGAACAGTCAGAGTCATGCTGTCTGAGCGTGAGTACATTTTCTTTGAGATCTGAGAGACTTTCTCTTAAACTTAAGTGTGTAGTAGCTGTCAGAAAGTCAGATATCGCTACCACAGCGGAGAACTCGATTTATATCTTGTTCAGGTTGTGCTTTTAGAAACGCCCATATATAACAGGCCACTCCCTGAGGTTCAGCCAACGCATTTTATTGCACAAGTGGGAAATAACATAAAATGTGCACATTTCTTCGTTTGTAGCCTCGGCTTTGATTGCGGAGCAAACCGGCAGTGGTGAGAAGCTGAATCATCAGGGTATGGAAGACTAATTACATTTAACAAAGCTGTGAACAAATCGCACGAAGGAATGTGATTTAAAAGTGCGTTTATTCCAGTGAGAAAAAGATTATTCTTAGTATAATGCATATTGTGAACATGTATCGTTTAATCATGACACTATGACAATACGGTTTATGTTGCGCACATGGTTGAAACGATATCACCTTCACATGATATTCACATGATATTTCAGAGTCATTCAGAGGACCTGTAAGGTTACAGTTGACTGTAAACACAGCAAAATACACTATGTGCCCAGTCACATGTTAGAGTTACTCTGCTGGAAAGTTTTTTTTTTTTCAGAATACACACATCAGATGTCAGACACATGATGAAGTGAAATGAGTGTCTTTTTGAATGACCTCCTGTTTCATTATGACCTGCAGATGGAGGATGGATGTGTCATGTAGATGATGCAAAAAAAAAGAAAAACAAACAAAAAAACCCGTATGTACTACAACTTCCTTCCTAAAGCTGGACTGACACATACAGAGCGAAGACATTCACAGATAAGTGAAAACAGGGCAGTAACCCTTCCAAATCATCAAACTCTCTCTCAGCACCGAGCTATAAATCGTGATAAGCTTCAAGAGTTATTTGTAACAAAACCATGGAGTGTGACTTAAACCAAATACACTGAGAGAAAGTTCATAATTCATAATAATTATTGTGGAAAATTATTAGAAAAGAACAGGAAGAAGAAATCACCTATTACAAGAGATGATGTAAAAGCCATACAAACTGGTGTGTTCACATATTGTCTACGAGAAAATTCATAATCCACCGACAAAACACATTTACTACACAATGCTGGAGAAATCAGAGTGAAAAGTCAAACAGTAAATCTTGTTTTCTTTTCAGGGGCTTCAAAATGAAGTCAGAAATTAGACAATTCGAATGAAATAATCTGAATGAGGATTAAAGGGCTTCCTTTATTAAAATCCTGGTCCTCAAAAGCTGCACACATTTGATGATGATTTGAACTGATTCTTAAATTATCTCGGAAAATGTACATCAACAGGGGAGTTTTAGTGGTTTTTCAACATATGATTTTTGTCACCCTGAAATGTGTGGTCATTCTAAATGGTGAAATCACAGGATATTACAATGTGTGTGTGTGTGTGTCTGTAAATGAATTTTACAGTAGCCTGCAGCTTTCCTTCTGCAGCGCAGAGATTTTTCCTTAAAATCTTTCTTCAATTGTAAATTTAGTTAGTGTTTCAGAGGAAAAGTGCAAATGTTCACCACTTCTTCTTTTAATGTCAGCAATTTGCGGAATTCAATGTAGAGCCATCGCGTTCACATGTCATTTTAATTTTCAGTTTCAAGGCTAATGGGAGTTAATGTCAATGTGGGTCACAAGATTTCCCACAAATATTTGACTTCCAGTTCTCATGAAATGTTAAAAAAAAACTTCAACAAAAAGAGAGAATTCTCTCTCTTATTCAGATGATGTTTAAATAAGCAGAAAGGATAGAAGAGCTTAAGAGGTAGAGATGCTCAAAAAATTGCCATGAAGGGAAACCAGAGTCATTAGGAACAAAGCAGAGCAGAGAGTTCATGTAATTAGCAAAAATACGACAACAAAAATCATTTTCCAGCCAAGTCCTCAGTGCACATTGTGTCAACACTTCAAAACTGTATTTGCAGAACTTTCTGCTCAAATGGTAAATTAAAAAAAATAATTCAAAACTTCCACATTTACTGCAAAATTATGTTAGCAAAGACATAACCATCACCTCAACTCAGGTAATGTTTTTTTTTTCTCTGTATGTATTGTCATGCATAAAACAGTGAATAAACACGACTCACATATTTCTTTAAATGTTGGCTAAATTTTGGCATATAGTAGTTCTCTGGAATCAAACTCTGCACCAACCTGTCGAGGTATAAGCTTCTTAACACTGCTGCCAAATCATATTACAACATATCTGAACCTCTCCTGACCTGCAGGAAAAGAGATCACATTTTTAGCTCACTTTTTCTTGGAATGACTTACTTCCATCAGATAATTCCTGTGAAATCAATACAATGCTGTCTTTTAGTTTTGCTTTTTCTTTCTTTTTTGTTTAGCACCTCAAGTTTGCAGTCTGCCATTTGATGTACAGTACAGCCAAATATCACTAGATTCCTCTGATACTGAAGTAAAACCTTAAAATTTGATGAATCTCTGGCAGCTTCAGGGCTTATAAGGAGTGTCTTTTGATATGATTTCACCAGGTTTGATTTGGATTTATGGATGTTTATTTAAGATGGACATTAGAGATCATTAAAAAATATCAGAATATATAGATACATAATATATCAGAAACTTGTGGCAATTTGGTAGTAAGTGTTGTATAATACTGGTCACCCACCAGTATCATGGCCACTGCTGCTGAGTGTGTACTAACTGCAGTCACTACCTCCCTGTTGTTTTAAGAGCATCTGTGCGCACTTGAAAACTTCAGCTTTAAAGTATCATTTTATGCTGGGGGATTAAGTTTTCTGACACACTATTGACCCCACACATACAGTATACTGTAATGTGAAACAGTAATGCGACTCATGTCCAAGTGGAAGTTTTGGCCTGATAGTGGCACTGTGGATAAAGAAAAGAGCTCATAATTATAATTCAGTATCACATACCTTTGGTCTATGAATACTCACACTGAGTTTTGGAATGATCTTGATGTGATCATAATCTCTTCTGAAATACCTGCTGGTGTTTTCCACAAAACTGCCAGCTGGTTAAGTTTAGACACACTGCTGGGAATCATTTCTTACACCTACTCACTCAGTACAGTCGCTGCTACGTGAGGTGACACAGTGCCATTTAGCAGCACAATATTTTGTCTGTTTTTTTAAACCAAAGAAACAGCCTTTGAATGGTGAGTGGGTTTTCTGAGGAATGGAATGACAAACAAGGAAGAGATATTATCAATGAAATTAGCTGGATTTCTTTGGATCGTCTTATTCAGCTCTGATTACCATAGTGGAAGGCAGGAAAGATTAAGCAACTAACTAGTCTGATGGTAGTGACTGATGTGGTGTGTCTAAAATCAGTGCTTCACTTTATTTTGTTTTGTCTTGCTGTTGAAAACCAAGTGATAATATGTATTCTAAGTGCTAATCATTCTGGTCCAGCAAACTCTGGCTGGTGAATTGTTTTCTTTCACACTCCTATCAAGGTTCAAAATGTTTCTTACAGCTGTTATCTCAAAGTGACCCTGCATGCAGGTGTGGCTGAAACTGGCTGGCAGTGGAAGAAACCACTACACACAGCTTTGCCTCGTTGTTCAGACTTCCTACTTGTAGCTGGAAATTGAACCACGTCCTGTTTCTCTCTCGGTGCTTTGTTTACCATCATGATTGTTTCAGATGTCTACAGACATGTTCTGTGTTGTAATGTTTGTCTGTCACATTTTTCATTTTTCTGTTTTAGCCCCAGCAAAGGAACAGCAAATGAAACTCGCTTTGTTAACATGCTGTACATTTAAAATACCTGGGACATACTTCTGTTCCACTTGTTTCACTGTGAGCATCAACAGAAAGAATCCGAAGCATCTGAACCTGCTGCAGGACGAGGACACCATCAGCATGACACACACACACACACACACACTCTCTGCAGTGAGAACCTTGACTGAGAGTCTGTCCAAAGCAGAACGTGTCTGGAAAATGTATCATAAACACTCACACATTTCTCTCAGTAGGGTGTGATATTCCTCACACTGTATATTCATCTACACACTCTATCTCTCTCTCACACAGACACACACACACACACACTCTTGTGCATCAGTGTTTCCAAATATGGCGGGCAAGGGGTGAGCCGATCGTCACCAGCAGCAAAAGTGAATGAAATGTGAGGTGATAAATCACTCATTTGCTGATCAGAGATCAGGTTCATACCCAGTGTTCCTTAATGGGCTTTAATTAGAATGGTAGATTAAAGCAACATGTATGTAATTATTTAATATAATGTATGAACGACTGATCAAAGGGCCCTTCCACAGACTAAATTCTGCAACACTGACCTTGGCAGAAATATGCTCTCTAGTTTAAAAACATGCAGTGAAGGACTTGTGAAGATGAGCAATAAGTGGTTAACTGTACTTTAGGACCGATGGCTTACACTCAGTTATAATTCTTCTGCGTTTGGTGCTGAGCAGATGTTCCAGTCCAGTCTGATGTCCCAGCGGTCAAAGAAACAAGTGACACCCTTCAACTGAATCCAGTCAGTACAACAGTTTCATCATCTGATTTCTAATCTCCTGTTGATGACGTTGACTTGAACCTTGTGGTGGTTTTGTTTTATGAGTCCACAACGAGTACAAACATGTCTAAAGAGTGAAAGTCTGATGCTTGTGTAATCATAGTCAGTGAAATCGCTCCTGTCTGAGATTAAAATGATTCTCAGGAATCAGTTATGTGAAATTCTTCCCAAAACATGAATATAATTGATCTTTTTAAGTGTTTGCTGTAACTCATCTGCTGACTATCTCAGACTTTCACATTCATTCTGAATTACTGAATGTGTCCTGTTTGCATAACTTTTGCTTCCATCAGTGTATTGATGTGTTATTGATGATCTGCCAAAAGAGAAAAAAGACTGTAGATGCAAATAAACTGTTAACTGTGGTACAAGTCATGTCACTATATGTCAGATGGAAACCTCATTATGTTGAATGTTATACATGCTCTCATACCCTCATGTTTACATGTGCTGGGATTTCAGCGTGTTTAAAGGTCATTTGATGTTCTAGAAGGCCAGACTCTCTCAGTGTTTCGGTGTCGCCCGCCACTGTTTAAGGCCTGATACAGTAAACAGAGTGGCAACAGCTGAAGACTGTGAGGGAAACTTTTAAAAATCTTTGGGCGATACGCCGGTGCTAATAGATCTCACTGTGAGACAGTCATATAAAGCATAGAGGTTACACACAAATTTTAACAATCTGAACAGTCATGTCAAAATTTCAATGTGAATTTAAATGTGCCCAGTACTTTTATTTATGACCAAATACCTCAGCTGTACATATGTGTATGTGCATGTTAACTAACTGGTCTTCTGGTTCTGTTTTATTGTAGCCTTATCATTCATCACATAATCAAACAAATGTTAATCAGTGAAAAGGCACATGCGAAAATGGTCCTGTGTATCATTTTCATAAGGACCGTTGAAGATATTTTGTCATTTAGGTGTGAGGATGTGTGTGAGATATTGTTCAAT
Source organism: Scatophagus argus (assembly GCF_020382885.2). NCBI lineage: Eukaryota > Metazoa > Chordata > Actinopteri > Scatophagidae > Scatophagus > Scatophagus argus. The sequence continues at coordinate 22,183,412 of NC_058496.1, read as the reverse complement.
GACATATGTTGTTTTTTCAAAACTTTTTTGTTGAAATTCAAGATTCTGGAGGTTTAATATTTTTAAATAAAGAAAAAGTGAATAATACAGGTCCCTGAAACCATTCGATGAAATACCCCAGCCCCCAGCTCAGGTTGTGTGGTCTGAAAAGATTTTTTTCCACTCTGACAGTAAACTGAGGTGAGACTTCTTTTATATTAAAACACTGGAAGTTTTCATGTCTGTGAAAGTGCTCGTGTGTTATTTTAAAGACATCAGTCTACCTCTGCCTGTGCTTTTTTCCGACAGACAGTGAAGTGACCTCACGCCTCCGTCTGCTGCCTGGTATTCAAAACTTCCACACAGTTTACCTTCTGATGCAACGCTGTCTGATTTTTTTTCACGTTTACTGTAAAAGATCAAAATGACTTCCAACAGAGTGAAGGTTTTTTTTTTTCTTTTTAAATAAGTGAGTTTTGGTTGAGTCATGTTTACAGTTTTTACCACATGGTCTGCTTAATGCGTGCTTTCCCTCCATGTTTTGTTTTACAGTTTATGATCCTTTAGACCACTCAGGAGTCATGGATGATTTCAGTCAGCAAACACACACACACACACACACACACACACACACATTCCGACCGGTCACTTTCACTGAACACAGGGCTGCCAGGTCGTTATGATGACCATGTGATGTGGGTCACTATTGTGTGGTAACTCTGATCAAAGACACTGCTGATTGGCCATGCTGGCTTGTTGCTGACTTGATGCCATGTGAAGGGGCCTACGTGACGAACAGGGCAGCATCCAGCAGTAACCCCACCCCCACCCCCACCCCTCCTAAAATCAGGCCACATGTTTCTTCATGGTTTTGTTTTCATTCATCCAAGTTTTTGCTGTTCTAAGAACAAAGGGTTTTTATAGAGGAATGTGAGGAAAATATGCAAATATGTATAATTAAATTTAACTTTTCCCATGTACAGAAAGTTTGATCTTTAATTTAGAATGATTGGGTGAAAGTCAGAAACGTAAAGGATTACAAAAGTTTTAAGTACCCTATCATTTTCTTATTAATAAATACAAGTGGAGCATCTTCTTTTGAAACTAGACTTGAAAAATTTGACAAACCTATCCAACTTCTGCCTTTTTCTGGAGAAAAAAAAAATCTTATTATGTAATTCTGTTGCATTGTTGCTGCATTCATCCTGTTTGTATTCACTGTCCTTCATTTGGAATGTATTCATAGTAAAACAGGAAACAAATGTGTTTTATTAGGCTGTGAAAACCTCTGTAACAGCGCACAAATTGTAAGATTGTGTTTGTATGAACTTTATATACATTTTAAAGTTTATTTTTCTCCTTTAAAAAAACATTTTTAGTATTTTTGACCCAATTATTGACCTCCTGACCCCAACAATCATCAAGAAAATTGTGAGAACCAAGCTTTTTAATCCTTCAGCTCTTACTTTCCACTTTAATTTTACCCAAACCTTTTTAAATAAATAAATAAACTTTCCACTACAGTATAACCCTCATTCACAAACAATTTCCTTGTTTTGCGAGCTTTTAAAGTTTTAAACACTGTGAAGATTCTACTCTGTGTGCTCCAAACAGTGGAACAACTACAGAATATTCCTGGAAAACCGTTGTGTTTTGTGTGATGTGTTTAAGGCACTCATTCTGTCCACTGAAGTGTTAATCCTGGACAGCAGATGGTTCTGGCCTCTCGCCTCCGCTTTGGAAGCCGTGTTGCTTTTTCGTCATTTTCCATCTCGATCTGATTGGACCAGCAGGTCTGAGAGGAGGAGGCAGTGCTCATAACCAATACCAGCTGTTTCTGGTTTGAAGAGAGCTGAAGTGGTTCACTGAGAGCCGCTGAACCATCCAGAAATGTGTTGCTTCTCACAGCTAACCTCGACCTCTGCAAACTAAACAAATGACTTCCCCGCTCTGAGTAACTGCCGGCCAACGTCAGCAACACCAGCCCGAGCCTGATGTCCATGGCTCATCTCTCACACAGGGGATTTTAAATCATGCTGCTGTGTCACCGCTTTGCTTTTTCTCTCTTCCTGTAACTGCTAGACTCAAAGCGACAGCTGGAAAATCCCAGAGATCACTGACTTTGAGGAAGTTTGACCGATTGATCATCTGCTCTGACAAAAATATTCCTGTCATGAAAATAAAACACACTTTCAAATGTTGATGTAAGTGCTTCCGTCATAAACACATTACTCAGGACATGAGGATTTTAGGGAGGGAAGAGTGACTTGCATTTTTTTTTTTTGAAAAATTAAGCTCGGAAATTCAAGCGTTGAGACAGCTTTAAAACCTAATTTCATGCTCTTTGGATTTTAATAATACACCACTCAGAAACGTAACCTGGTTTATAACTTGTGGAGTAACGCTTCAAGCAGACTAATATGTGATCCTCTGTCCTCTGTTCCAAGAACATTCATTGTTTCACTTTGTTTTGCAAAAGACAGAAGAAGACAAACATGTGGTATGACACAGAAACACTTAGAACTCATGGTCCACTTTTGTTCTCCACATTACATGAAATGCATGTGTATGCACCAGCTTATATTTTGCACATCATGTTCAGTATGCACTGCATCATTCTTGTGAATCCCTTTCAGTCCTGTGGAGGAAAGGCTGGTTCCACCATGACAATGAAAACTTATGTTGAGAGAGGCGCTCACAGAATGATAACACACCCAATAGCTATTGCTTTGCATAAACAGAACCAAAAACAGTTTGAAATAATACATAATTAATATAATTTGTTAAACTATATATATAACTTTATGGTTTGAAGCAAGAGAATGCAACTTATTAAGTAAGGATCTTAAATTGTCAGTGTACAAATACATACAGTACGTATGTATTTTACCATAGAGGAAAAAGGGAAACAGGCTCTTTATAGTTAAAATGCTTTGTAACAGTGTTTATAGTGTCAAAGCATAGCTTACTGTTTCCCCCTCACTGACTTATATTGTAAATCATCCACAAACACAAATCTGTCTGCTGCTTAGTGTTGATCCTCAGGGTAACTTACCATATATAACATGATGAAACCAGTAAAATGCACTTTACATAGACTGGGTGCAGTTACAGCAAGAACAGATTAACTCCCATAGTGACTTTTTTTTTTTTTTAATTTGAACTCAGTCTTTGCTCATACATTAATGTGCAGCTTAGCACATTTTCACCTGTGACTTTTTCATGTATGGTCAGAGAGCTCTTAACATCTGCAGTGACTCAGACAGTCAAATCTAAACAGGAACTACTTACGCTCCTGTTATTTACCGCTTATCTCTCTGTCAAACTATTTCAGGATACATTTTCCACAGCAGTTTTAACTTGAGCAGATGCCTTTTCAACTCAGTTTTCTGCACCTGCTTCCTCATGTTGTCACATTGACTTCGTATGCCACTGATAATTTACTTTCCAATCTGAGCAGATCTTCAGACTGTTGAATGTCATGAGGTGATGACTTGTTTGGCACATCTGTTTTCACAGTGTAACTGTTTCAGAACTGAGCATTGTACCATCCTGTCAAAGTGATGTTCTACAATACATCTGTTTTGTTCATTTGGCTGTAAGAATTGTGACTCCACTCTGACTGACAAGACTTTTCTTAACAGGTTACATGCTACTAAGACTAATTAGAGGAAATTTTAGCCCATAATGTTTGTAAAATTTCCTCAGTGTCTGGAAAAACCATTTTCATGTGTGTGACAGTATATGGGACCTGCCAGAGCGTCTGAGGAAATATCATTCATTTACAAACAAGGAAACAAATCAGGAAGAGTCCAAATTAATGCCCACCATCTTGGAACACTATATTGACTTGTCTTAATGCATCTAATCAAAACATCCAATCAGATCATACAAAAGAACAACCTAACACAACAGACTTGCTGTGGCTTTGAGGCCTGTTCAATGGATGAATGGAACGACGCTTATGTTGAGCTAACCTGAGCTGATCTGATTACCCTGAACTCTGTAAAGAGTTGCTTAATCTCTCTGCTCTGTAATGAACGTGAACAGCAGAACAGGAATGTTTCCTTCCCTCAGGGCTGTTTGTTGCATTTTCCCTTTTATAAATGTCACCTCTCAGTGACAGTGCTTTGTGCTGCTGATTGATATCTATACCTAAGATAAGATTTTCTGTGGAAAGAAGTTTCCTGATGGTGGCATGCAACAAAAGCAGGAATGAGTTGACACAGCCAAATAGCTTCAGTCAGGTCATAAATAACCTGCAAAGAATCAAGTTTCTGTTGGTTAAAAAGGGTAAAGTGATGCACAAGAAAATTATACTTAATCTCAAGATTTTACAGTCTGACCTGATGGTTTTGGATTACATCTGTGTGTTAACGTCAGTATGTTTTAGTTCCTTCATTAAAGTAGTATACGTGTGTTTTAGCCTCTTGACTATGAATATGAAGCACTGCAAACCAGCCAAACCAGTTAGTATGTGGACACCTGTTCACACTCTTTCCTAGTTTGGGCCTGTTAGCTCCAATGCAAAGAAGTTCATGTAACAGTATGATATTTTAGAAAATATTATTTTTGTCAACACTTTTGTTTGTCTCGATTCAGGTTGCCAGTTTTCCCAAGTGCACAGCCAGCTCTGTAAAAACATGATTTTTCTAAGTTAGGTGAGGAAGAACTTGACTGGTCTGCACAGAGCCCTGGCCCCATAGCTATTGCTTTCATTCATCATCTGAATCTGACAAGGTGAACGTCAAGTGTGCACCAATATTCAGTTGTGGAACTAAACAAATCATACCAAAATTAACTTAACTATAACTTCGAGGTACTTGAACTTCACTTCAACTTGAAACTTTTCGTTTTGAGCTGTTTTATGTACTCTTCTGCATTTGAAAGGTAGATCCCGTTCTAGTAGTTACTAGTTACTTTGCAGATTAGTTTTTTGTACATATAAATGTGCATGTTTGATGATGCATTGTTATGGACTGAACTAGTAGCAGTATGCAAAGTAGTTAAAATGTGTAACATGCCAATCAGTATAAGGATTTAAAAACGTTGCTTACAAGTTTGTGCATCAATAAGACTGATCCAGTAATAGAATACAGCATATATGCAGCAAGGTCATTCTGCTGCATAATGATATACTTTCACTTTTCATACTTTAAAAACACTGAGAATACTTTGGCACTGAGTGAGTGAGTAAGATGCCAAATGCAAGACTTTCAATGGAATATTATTAGTAGGATTTTACAGTCTAGCATTGTTACATTTACTTAAATAAAGGATCTGTGTACTTCTTCCCCCGCCATTGATATTGTTGAATGGAGTGGCTGTTTATTAGATGGTCCACACTTTCCAAATAGAGCTATGAGTGTCTTTGATCTTTTTGTAACTATAATGTGTCAATTAAGTGTGCCAATTAAACAAACACAGCGTGCATAAATTCATATTTGATTAAAATACAACTCATTAAACAAACAACATATTTTGTTTAGAAAATGTTTTTATCTGTTCATATTAAATAATATAAATGTCGCAAATATTTTGCAAATATTTTGTGACATTTGAAAAGTCTGTGCTAAAAGAGCTGAGTTTATGTGTGGGAACAAAATTTACACAAGCACACACGCTGATGTGCACACACGCACACACACCTGTACACACCTAGGTAAGTAAGTATGTGTCCTAATTGTTCTGCCAATTTTTTTTTTAACTTTCAACATAGCAGTGAATCACAACACACATTTAAAGACACAAAGAGACACACACACACTCATGAGTGCCCAGATAGAAACCAACTGTCGTGCTCATCAAACTGTCATCCCGCTCTGCAGTGACGTTACGTCTTCTTCCTCAAACGGTTTTAACTGTAGTCACTTCAAGAGTCACTCTGACAGAATCTCTCACAACCCTCAAACATGTGTGTGTGTCTGTTTGTACCACAATGTATGGCTCTGCTCCACAGAGCGAGCCTCTGAAGTCATCGCCACTGTGAGGATCATGAGCACTCTGAAGTGTATTCACCATATTTAGGAAAGCACTGTCCATGATGTCAGATTATAGGATTTATTGCTGCCTACAGCTGGTTACAATTATTTTATCAAAATCTCACACATCTCAGAAATTAACTTGGTGAATGAAGAGAAAATAAGAACCCAACTGGAGAAAAAAAAATGTTAAAGGTGATCAGAGACAAAAAATCAAACTGACAGACCCTTAGCCCCACTTGGCATATTATTCCTTCATAAAGTTGTTGTAAATTTGTTCCTCAGTGTGGAATCTCAACTATCTATAAAAGACTTTGAATTTGTCTTCAATTTTGCACAAATTTACTGCCATTCAAGTGGCATTAACAGGACAATATTCTGAGCATCTCAGTAGCTTCCTCATCGCTGCACTTTTAACAGCTTTAGGGAGAACCACACTATGTTTGCAAGTGCACAACAACATCATTGCATATTTTAATGTGTTCTGAGATCCCTACTTTATTTGGTAGGTCAGTTTCTTGGTTTGTGTCTTCTGGATGAAGTTTTATCTGATTTATAAACACCCAGTAAACACATGGTCCATAGTGTTGTTTTGCACTTAATTAGCAATTCTGATGCCTGAGTGAGTGAATCAAAGAGTGGGTGATCTAAGCTGGTGAATATTTGTCTTAAAACCAGGTGTCACAGAAAAGAAACTGAACAAGACACTTGTTTTGGAGGGGGTAGATGAGAATGAAGGCAAAAGGCAAAAAGACTCTGTTGAGGTACATTTTTGTGCTAAGCTCCTGATGGCAACTACTGCAGATCTTTGAGTCAGCACTGCATTCGAAGATTTTTTTTGACAAAAAGTCGCAGTTTGGAAGTTTGTCTAAACTGTGGACAAACACCAGAAACATATTTTCAGGGGGTATTCATACGCTGATGAACAGCAGCCAGTTTGGCACGTGAACTTCGCTCAGCTGGTCTGCTCTGAGGGATTTCTATCTCACACACAGTGCGTGTTGGTACATGAAGGCAGAGTGGGACAGACCTCCATAACAGACTGCATGGCCACATATTTAGCTACAGAGGTTTCCTTATACAGTCACAGTGTTTGCTTCAGTGGCTGAGGCTCATTGGATGGGACTCATCATGCTCCTGGATCACATTGTTGTCTGCGCAGTGACGTGATGTTAGTGTTCATACTAATGAACAACATGATGAGATCATACTTAACCTTATATGAACTGACATAAATATTACAAACACACACTGACATCATTTTGCCCTAAGGCAGATTGTATGTATCTCTGCTGTCTCTTTTCTTTCCGTTCTTCTATCCATTCATCTGACTTCCATCATTAGAACGAAATAAATTTCTGCTTCTTCTGAGAATTTTAATTATCGCTGCAGAAAAGCTATGCTGTTATTGCTATGCTGTTGCTGCTGAGATGTATAATCAAAGATGTTTTCTCTATAATTTATCATATAAAACGTTTAGATTATTGGTCTCTCTATTGATCTTTTTTATGTACCTTCCTTTCAATTTAATGTATGATTTTAGTCAAATTTTGCTATTTCAGTGTAATTATATATATGTTGTGTTTTAACCAGTGAGTTTTTACAATACATTGCATAGTAATACATAATTTTATTTTTATCATTACATTATTACAAACATATGTGATATTCTATCACTATGCTTATTTTTTAAGTATTTTATTTACATTGTTTTATTTATTCTTTATACTCATACCTGTATTAATGTACTGATTAGTACATAGGCTATAGCTACATCTCTTTGAACATATATTTGTCAAAATATTTGAACAAATTCAGATTTATTTATTATGTTATTTAATGCATGTTAATCTTAGATTCCTGTTATTTTTCTACCTTTTTATTCTGCTTTAATGAACAGAAATAATCATTCTGGTAAATTATATTATTAAATTAAATCAGTTAAAGCATTAAAACTATATCAGTACAGTCAGGTGGTGTCGCATACATATCGAGGCATGTCCTCATACGCTGATACCAGACATTGTGACGGCCACAGAATAGCATGTTTGTTTAATCAGTCTACATGGGCTGAATGAGGGATTACCTCGTCTCTGAGTCACTGCTTCAGTTCACCGACCCAACTGTTTAAAGTACCCCATACCACCACAACACATACACACACACAGACACACACACACTCCACTAGGGGCCACACACTGTTTTCCATACTGCCTCAGGAAACATCACGATGGAGGAAACAGAGTCACATTGCAGGACAGAGAACCAGTTAAACCAGAAACTGATCAGTTCTTTTTCTGATTGCAGTTTGTACTGCATCCCTGTGGTGACAGAGGTGTTCACATGTACCTAAATAAAAAGCAGCAAAAGTGAAAAAATACCCCATTACAAGCAGAAGTACTTCATTCAAGATCATAAGTAAGGAAGCAAGTATTAGAAATAAAATGTACTTATAAAAGGATTCAAAAGTTGGAAAAAGTGTTCCTTTGGAAGTTAAAATTTTATGCTGTAGCAGTCAAATAAATCTAGGTAAGTGATAAGTACAATGTTTTCTTCTGAAATGTAGTATAGTATTTATAATACAATAAGTGAAATACCTCAAAATTGTACATACGGCAGTAAACTTTTCAGCTACATTTTGCCCTGGTTGTACACACAAAGACACACAGACACACACACACACACATAACAATTTCACATAAATGCACTAACTGATTTATTAGATTCACATTTTACAAGTAAAACAGATATTTAACAGTTCTTATATTTGATCAACCATTGTGTCCAGCAAAACTGTTACAAAACTTTAAAAAAGAAAACATATTTCTGTTGACAGTTTTGTGGTTTTTAAGATGGTCCCTTTTGTGGCTGATAAATTCTGGTTTGACATCCAGCCTTTTACAAAGAGATAGCACATCATCATCAACATATCAGCTGAACAAGTCACTGTGTCTGCAGTCTCTTCTATGTTTGTTTCCCTCAAAATGTCAGTCCTTTGGGGACACAGGATTGTATTAGTGGCAATTACTTGCTCCACCATTATGACACTACACACTCCAGCTGAGTTTCTGAAGCTCCTGTCGCCATCTGGACCTTCCAGGACTCCTCCCCAATCCATCCCTGCGCTGTGCCCAGGCTCCCATCACATTCCTGGAAATGAGAGACTGTTGGGTCTGGGCACTGGCTCTGGAGCTCTGTAAATATGAGATTTTTTTTTTTCAAACTGAACTTTTGACAGAGAAGGAGCAATAGATACAAAATTCAGTATATACAATTAGCTACCGATCTGCACAAGGTGACACATTTAAACTTCACTTGAAGACAGGAAATTAAAATTACAGTCCATGCACTTCCCAGTTGCTAAAATGCTAAAACTAAATGTAACATAACAAAATCAAATGACTGAAATTAAACTAAAATTTTCAAAAGCGACACCTAAAACTAAATCAAAATTAGGTTGGCTAGTGTATATGTGTATATGTTTAGCATACAATGTGCATTTAGCTAAGCTAACTTTAAGCTAACGTTACATAGTCCTCCCAAAGCTGAGTATCATATTGCATTTTTTTTCCTCTTTCTCTTCATGATTATATTTAAACACATTTCATTCAAAAATGACTCTTTCAATTGTGCTGTGACAGATCAGGTGTGAGCCTTCAAATTTTGTCAATGCGTGGGACCTAACCTGTGCAGGTGTGCATCTCCTCATTGTAGACCTGCAGGAAGATCAGTGCAGAGAGCAGCAGCAGCAGGCGGTGGGCCTGATCTGGGGCCTCCCTCAGCGAGGGCCTCCTGCTCTGAGATGCTGGGTACAGGACACGGCGGAGGCGACGACCTCGAGAAGGAGAGGGAAGCAGGGAGGAACGTGAGGAACAGGATGAAGAAGTGAAGGTGCTGGTTGCCTCCAAAGGCCCCAGGGCCACAGGGAGCGGTCTGCAGACGGAGGAGGTAGGCATTGTTGATGTCTGATGGTCTTCTTTTACTGTTAGGAGTCTTTTTATCTTATTTTTTTCTCTGTCTACCAGCAATTTTCTCTTTCTCTGTTACCCCTAACACAAATGTCTCCAAACACCTCCTACAATCAGATCCAGTCTGCTGATCAGCCCTAGGAGTTCTTTTCTCTGCACCTTTATCTCACGCCGTCTTTACTTTTCCAAACTTTCAGTCTTTCTATTAGCTCTCTCTTGACCTGAAAGTCTTTTCTGTTCTCCTTATCTTTTAGTCTCCTTCAGACTGTTTTCAGAGACTCTCAAGTACAAACAGCCTCTGTTTATCTGTCCAAATCACACACGCTGCATCAAGATCTTATTTTCAACTCTTGTATCTCTTGCTCTCTTTGTCAGTTTCTATCATTCCCACTCTGAAAGTCTATCTCCATCAATAATGTAGTTCTCATTTCAGCACACAGACTTTTTATATATGTGCAGAGTAGGTGTTGTCAGCTTGCCTTGGGGCAGGTAGAACCCACCCACTTGTGGAATTATTGTTCTTGTGAGTTGAGATTATTTTTAGATGCACGCAAACTTGTCTTCCCCAGAAGAGAACTTCTCCACCTCCTTCTCTTGCATCATGTTTCAATGCTGCAGGAAAATCTGAGCTGCAGCTGCATACAGGCGCGAGTCTGAGGGTGAAGTCAAGGAATATTGACTCTCAGTCTATTATTATCCATCATCATTTTATTTACAGAAGATCAAATAAAATGTAGGTGTAGTGTGGAATTAAACAGTCGAAGAAAAATGTGGAAAAAAAATGTATTGAGTTCATTAACATGCAAAAATATTACATATTAAAAATATTAAATAGGTAACAAAGGCTAATCCACAGTAAAAAAAAAAAAAAAATGAGCCTGTCAAGTGTGACAAAGTGAAAATGTCCTGCAGGTCCTCTTTGAGACTGACTGCAGTTAACCAAAGCAGCCCAGTTGCACTGGATGTCTCCTGTCCACTTCATGCCGCTTTGGTCCACCCAGTATTATTTCATCATATAGCAGGTTGAAGCAGAACACAGAGGAAATCAGGATTCATGATTAATATGGACAGTGTTGTTAATTAATGTCACAACACATAAACTGTGTATAGTCCAAGACTGAAGGGACTTGCATTTATATATCACTCCAGTGCTTTGCTACAGCCATCAGGTGCAAACTGGGATTCTTGACACTTTGACATGAATCTGGAGCCAGGGATCAGACTACAAGTTTGTTCTCCTCTTCTTGTTTCCACTCCTCTCTTTATCTCACCTCTCCACTCCCCCCGTGTTTCCTCTGCTTATTTCATCTCCTTGGTTGTTCTCTTCTCTCCTCTCTCCATTTGTTTCCTCTTCTCACCTCACCTCTCTTTGCGTGTGGAATTCTGTTTTTCCTTTTTTCTCCTCAGGCTTCAACCACAGAAATTCTCACTGAAGCGTCAGGAATGTATCTGAATTGCTTTGATTGTCAGCACTGCCTCATTCTCTGCACGCAACACACACACACACACACACACATATTATGCATATGTGCATAACATAAGCATGAAAACATGATTCTACATCTAAGTGACTCTGTGGAGCTGTTAGCATATTTACATTTAGTAATTAGTACTAGACACTGATGGGCTGATGAGAATATCATTAGTGTTGCATGTCATGAACAGCTCTGGACATGAATGATGACCTAATGATGGTGCTTAAAAGTCAGATGATCATCATAGTCTGAATTAAATTTCATGACAATTCATCCAGTAGTTAACAAGATATTTCATCTTGGGCCAAAGTGATGGACCAACCAACTGACTGACCATCAGACTGCCCTTCACAGTGGCTAAAAGTAACTAAAAGCATATAAACAATGAGCAGCTAAATTTACATGGCTTTCTGTAGAAAACCGCTTTTGGTAAGCTCAAATACACTGTTCACAACTCACCTTGTAGCATAACACTGTCTCATGTGGAGACTGGCTGCAACAATTAATTAACTTCAATCAATATTTGTCTCAAATCAAGTAACAGCAACAGGTATTTTGTTCAAATTAATGTTTGCACAGTTATTTATTCTGTAAAATAATCTGTGTCACAGTGAACCGAGGATATAAAAACCTTTATGTGAGTATAAACAAATGCAACTGAGGTGCAGAGACACATTAACCGCAGTGTTCAAGGTTCATGTGTTTGTCACTGCTGCTAGGAGGTGCAGCATTGCGACAACAGCTACACGTCAAATGAGAGGAGAGACGAAGAAGAAGACAGAGAGAGGAGACAATAAACAGTGTCTCACGTTTGGAGGCAAACTGGATGTTGGGTCGTCTCCATGATGTACGTGCTGTGCAAAAATAAACAACAAATGGAGCTGGCTGAAATCTGGTCTGAGTGTCTGCTCTATTAAATCCTAATTCTCATGCATTTTGACCCTTTGAACCCCATCAGCTCAGCCACCGAGAGTTCACAGAGTCCAAGCCCTCAGAGATGATCTGACTCTGATTCACTGAGAGAGGGTCAAAGGTTCAGGCCTTGGGAACACATTCTTCACTCCAGTGTTTTCTTTGTGTTTGTGCCTGTTTTTACTCAGGTCCAATAATATTTATGTATTCAGTCTGTCCACACCCGCAGTCAGTGAGGGAACAGCAATAAAAGTGAAAACAAACACAAAACAGCCATTCAAACTACTGATAAATGTAAGGAAACAAAGTTGAATTAAATCAGTAAATTTTCTCATCTGGGTAGGATTTTGCTGTTATTAAGGGTTGTTTCAATTAATGTCATATTGTTTGATGCATGCTAATATTTACTAAGCATAACTCAGGCCGACAGTTGTTAGGTTTGCAGGCATTTGGTCATAAACCAAATGCTGAATAATCAAAAGTTTGACTTGATGATGGTGCTAGAAGAAAAGGCAGAGGGTCACCAAAGTGATTGCAAGTCATCCTGAAAAGAAAATGAATGAAATTTGAATATTTTTTTGTCCTGAACTGCTGACATTACTGACAGCTTCTGTTGCTTAAGTCTCAACTATTTTTAACACAGTGTGCTGTTTACACACTCAAATCCTCTCTTGACAAAAGTCGAAGCTCGTACGTCAGTGTATTATGTTTTAACAGAGGTAAGGTCACGCTTTTGTCCACACAATAAGCTGTGTGAAACTTTACACGTCAATTACGCAGAATTTTGAAATCAGCATGTTAGTTAGGAAGTAGGCCTTCCAACCAAAAATAGCTCCTTGTTTAAAAAACACTAAGGGTCAGGTGTTTCTGGGGTTGTTGATTCAGGCACAAGTGAAAATATTAAAATCAATCCAGTAGTTCAGTTTGAGCAATGGATGAGTTTGATGTGTTCTCAGATGTCAGATGGCATTGACTTAGAACTTACTAAGGTATACAGTGAGAACAATTTCATTCTCCATCTCCACAATAACGAAGACCTCATTCATCATATGTGGATAATCAAGTTAAGCAGATGAAAAAGTTGATAAATTGACCCTAAATTCTGGATTATTTACTGTAGTTCTGTAAAACTTTATCAAAAGTTTATCTAAAATGGTTGTCAGAGCAACAACAACCTGCTGAAGTGCAGCTTAATGACAATTGGCTGGATCAAAGCATTTTAGAGTGAACTTCAAGCATGAAATACATTTTAAATACAAAAGTACAGAGAGTGAGAGAGCTCATGTACCTATGTATTCATTTTGGAATTGAATTAAACTGGATACTGTGTGTTTACATTTATTTGACCTACTGTCATTTGGGAGTGGCAGGAAATGAAGCTTAGCGAATCACGTCACTCCTTTAGCCAATCACTAGTTAGCTGTCGAATTTAAAAGTCTTCTCTCTCTCTCTCCGCTGTCATTTCAGCTTCATGATGTTCCACAAGCCACCTTCATCCCTCCACCGCCATCTCTGTGGATGCCTGGCATCATGCAAGTTTCCTTCCATGAGTCAGCACCAGTCCCCATCACCATCACCTGTGTGTAGGCTTCATCTGGAAGCGCCTCATTCATCAGGCAATCTACTTCCTGCCGGAGTATTAGCACCAAAGTTTATTCCTCTGTGCACAATAAATTCTCTATACTTTTTTCTGCTTTTCTCTACTATTAGTCTTTCCTGATTGAACCACTGTGGGACAGCACCACCTGGGACTGTATCAGTTCACATACAGAATTCAGACAGTTTTATTCAAGAAAAATACAGTAAGTTACACAATAACAGTTCACAACAGCTGTACATGAAAGTGAACCCCCAAAGAATCTCACCAGTCAGCATTTTTTTTTTTTTTTTTTTTATATTTGATCATAGTTTTTATTATTAGATAATGAATTCGTCATGGAAAAAAATTTTTCATTACACATTTCATGAGCAAAAGTAAACACTGGTACTGATATTTTCTCCATTTTCTTTGTCATGCACATGCACGCATGTATAAAAGTTGATTAGAAACCTGGTTCCCTGGACACATGGTCAAGAAACCAGGACAGCTCTACCTCTACCTATGCATGGGGGAAATCACACCATTACAGCTCATATTAGTTACAAGACATTTAACCCTCTGAAGTCATGTATAATTGTCAGTTGTTGACTATTTTTGATTCTAATTTTATATTTCAACTTAGAATTTTTTTTATCTTGCCATTTTGGAATCATTTTTGATCAGCACAACCTCACAAGTGTGATTTACTGTTGTTTTTTTCATTTTGACATACTGTATTGACACACTGGACCTAAAATCACACAAAACTCTAAAATCCGACTGGGGAAAATGCGCTGAAATGCGCTGAATGAAGTGCGCTCAATGCGCTGGTGTTTACTGCGTCTTCTTGAATAAAATGCGCGCCCCAAACGCGCACCAAACGTGATGGCAATGGTCATGAAAAAAACAGTGTGTATATTTTTTATCATAACTCGGGTTTTACTTGACATATTAACAAAATTTAAAAACTGGTATATAGTTTGAAGTGCCGACTTTCGACACAAAAAAAAACTGGGATTCAGCGAGGCTGCGTCTTTCAGCTACGTCGTCTTAAAGTGGTCTTGTGATAAGGACGCGCCGGCGCGTCTGTCGACTCCTGAGGAAGAAATAAATCTGCTGTCAGAAAGCTGAGTTACATCAGTGACTGTACTCAAGTTTGTACAGATTTTAGGATCCTGTACGTGGTTTTCTTGGGGAAAGACTACCTCCTATACAAAAATGCAAATTCCATGGAACCAGGGGTGGAAAAAGTACTGAAAAAATGTAATTGAGTAAAAGTATCTTTACTTTGCTTAAATTCTACTCAGAGTAAAAGTAAAAGTACGCATCTAAAAATGTACTCGAGTAAAAGTACAAAATTACTTCATTTAAAATGTAATTTGAGTACTAGTTACTTCATTACTTTCATTTATCTAACGCAAAAAGGATGAGTCATGAATAAAGTTCAGCACAAGTTGTTTAATATGCCTCGAAGTTGAATAAGTGCACATCCACACTTAAAAGAAACCCTTGACTGAGCTCAGTAACAGTTTCAATCCTATTGTCCAGCCAACAACATTATGAGAAAAGAATTACAGTATTCGAAGTCTCACAAATCAAAATAAAATGCACATACTGTAGGATCCGACTATTCAAACTAAAAATGGCTTCAGGATCAGCCTATTCAAACTAAAATGGCTTCAGGATCAGACTATTCAAACTAAAATGGTTTCAGGATCGTACTATTCACAATAACATGTCCCCAGGAAGCCCACAATCTACAATTTCAGACCAGTAAAGCTTTTGTTTAGTTTCAGCAGCAGCTGGTTTTCAAAGTTTTGGGCTGTAATTCTTGCTCTCTTTGCCGTGAAGAGCAACCCGGCAGAACTAAATAGTCTCTCACAGGCGGCTGAGGCAGGAAGGCCTGTGTTGAGCTTCAACGACAGTTTCTTAATGTTTGGAAAGGAATTGAGCAGGTCCATGCTGTCTGACGCACAGGCCAGGTACCCCTCCAATTCCCCAGAACCCTCTGACTTGCGGGATTTCATTGCTGAAAAGTAGTCCTCCTCGTCTGATAAATGCTGCCTGCTCTCTGCACCCTGCTCCACCTCAGCATCTGCCATCTGGTCCAGTTGATGCCTCACATAAAGAAGTCCTGTTTAATGGCAGACACCGTAGGGATATTAAGTACAGAGCTATTTGTTCTTAAAGAGTACTATGATCAGCTAAGTCATATAACATACTGCATTTCAATAGCCCACTAGTGCATTTCAATACCCCACCTCCCACTGTAAATTTCACATTATGTTATGCTTTTTAGCATTTCTACGCATGTGGCTGATAAAACTCCTTGGATCCTACATTGAAATGTTGTTCATATGCATTTATTGAGAGAAAACAAATGAACAAGACTAAAAGAAATTACTGATCACTGTGATATTAAACAATGGAGTCATACCTGCTTCAGTGACTTCAACTTTGTCAGTCCAGCCCGTCTTAAATTTGGGTAGGAGGATTGCTGCTGAGATAAGCTCTCGGTCCTCCATCATGACTCTGAAGCGCTTCTGGACTCCTTGCTGTAGTGCCGAGATGAGAGGAAGACACATATTGGCCGACGCTTCCAGCCTTCTCAGTTTGGACTGCAATTCAGAGATCACTGGGAGCAGCCATCCAAGGTGTGTGTTGGTCTCTGACTGAAGAATATTCAAGGCCTTTACCACTGGTTTCATCACACAGCAGAACTCATCCAGAAAAGCAATTTCTACTGGACTCAACCTGCACAAGATAAATAAATACAAAAACAACAACTGAGTTTTGTTTATTAACATAAAAGGATTTGGACTTTGTAACCATAAAGAACAAAATAACATTATCATTATATAGGGTTAGGGTTAGTTGTTGTATTGTATTATATATTGTGTATTTTATACTCTTAAATCAACACTGTTTATTCATCATGATTTTTGACAAAGCTACACTACCGTTCAAAAGTTTGGGGTCACATTGAAATGTCCTTATTTTTGAAGGAAAAGCACTGTACTTTTCAATGAAGATAACTTTAAACTACACTCTATACATTGCTAATGTGGTAAATGACTATTCTAGCTGCAAATGTCTGGTTTTTGGTGCAATATCTTCATAGGTGTATAGAGGCCTAGTTCCAGCCACTATCACTCCAGTGTTCTAATGGTGAAATGTGTTTGCTCATTGGCTCAGAAGGCTAATTGATGATTAGAAAACCCTTGTGCAATCATGTTCACACATCTGAAAACAGTTTAGATCGTTACAGAAGCTACAAAACTGATCTTCAGATTGAGTATCTGGAGCATTACATTTGTTGGGTCAATTAAACGCTCAAAATGGCCAGAAAAAAGAGAACTTTCATCTGAAACTCGACAGTCTATTCTTGTTCTTCGAAATGAAGGCTATTCCATGCGAGAAATTGCTAAGAAATTGAAGATTTCCTACAACGGTGTGTACTACTCCCTTCAGAGGACAGCACAAACAGGCTCTAACCAGAGTAGAAAAAGAAGTGGGAGGCCGCGTTGCACAACTGTGCAAGAAGATAAGTTCATTAGAGTCTCTAGTTTGAGAAACAGATGCCTCACAGGTCCCCAACTGGCATCTTCATTAAATAGTACCCGCAAAACACCAGTGTCAACATCTACAGTGAAGAGGCGGCTGCGGGATTCTGGGCTTCAGGGCAGAGTGGCAAAGAAAAAGCAATATCTGAGACTGGCCAATAAAAGAAAAAGATTAAGATGGGCAAAAGAACACAGACATTGGACAGAGGAAGCCTGGAAAAAAGTGTTGTGGACGGACGAATCTAAGTTTGAGGTGTTTGGATCACAAAGAAGAATGTTTGTGAGACGCAGAACAAATGAAAAGATGCTGGAAGAATGACTGACGCCATCTGTTAAGCATGGTGGAGGTAATGTGATGGTCTGGGGTTGCTTTGGTGCTGGTAAGGTGGGAGATTTGTACAGGGTAAAAGGGATTCTGAATAAGGAAGGCTATCACTCCATTTTGCAACGCCATGCCATACCCAGTGGACAGCGCTTGATTGGAGCCAATTTCATCCTACAACAGGACAATGACCCTAAACACACCTCCAAATTGTGCAAGAACTATTTAGAGCAGAAGCAGGAAGCTCATATTCTATCGGTGATGGAGTGGCCAGCGCAGTCACCAGATCTGAACCCCATTGAGCTGTTGTGGGAGCAGCTTGACCGTATGGTACTCAAGAAGTGCCCATCCAACCAATCCAACTTGTGGGAGCTGCTTCTGGAAGCGTGGGGTGCAATTTTTCCAATTACCTCAAGAAATTAACAGCTAGAATGCCAAAGGTCTGCAATGCTGTAATTGTTGCAAATGGAGGATTCTTTGACGAAAGCAAAGTTTGATGTAAAATCTTAATTTATTTTTATACAAATCATTATTTCTAACCTTGTCAATGTCTTGACTCTACTTTCTATTCATTTCACAACGTATGGTGGTGAATAAGTGTGACTTTTAATGGAAAACACAAATCTTCTATTATATTGTATTATGTTTGTGTATTTTATACTTGTGCATCAGCATTGTTTAGTCATTATGAATGACAAATGCTAAGATATGCTAAATAAATATTTTGAAATGTAAAAACAAAAACTCACATTTTCACTTTCAATTCTTCGCAGACACCCCTGATGGCATCCTCCCCTTGTTCTTTTATGATGCGTAGGATTCTCTCCACAGCCATGTATGTTGAATTCCATCGTGTCTTGTTGGGTCGAATGAGCTGAAGACCACATTTGTCTTCCACAGCTTCTGCTGCAGTGTGCGAACGGCCTGACTTATTCCAGAGAGCTTGGCATTTCCCGAAGGTGGCACGTGAAAGCCTCTTGTAGGTGTCGCTCTTCTTTTCAGCAAGGTCAGCATCTGTCGTGGCAACCAAGTTCAGCAGGTGGCATGCACACCTCTGATGTTTGGGGAGCTGATACTCAAGGCCGTTATCCTCTTGAAGGATGCTGAAGGTGTCCAGAAACTCAACATTATCCTCTGCTTCTGAATCTTCTTGGTCTGTGTCTGACCTGGCATCCTCAGACTCTGACTCGCACTCACCAAATACAGAGAATGCCTTGATGAAATTGGAGCCACTATCTGTAGTGGTTCTAACCACTTTACCACGAATTCGGTACTGGCAGTGGATGTCATCCAGGACACTGGCTAGGACATCAAATGTGTGTGAGCCTTTTAGGTGCCTGCATGCCAGCACGACGGATCTTCTCTCAAAGGTGTCCTCATCAATCCAATGGCAGGTGACCCCTATGTAGCTTTTTTGGTGCGCAGACCAACAATCTGTGGTGGTTGCAACATGATCTATGTTACTAAGGTGCGCTGTTAACTTGGTCTTCATATCAGCAGTAGCTTCGGCAATTCTGCTCTTAACAGTGGGTCTGGATAGCATTTTGTATTGAGGATTGAGTGCAGCCGCAAACTCTTTAAATGCTGGCTGTTCTACCAAAGAGAATGGGTGGTGACCTTCACAAATAAGCCTGATGAGGAAGCGGTCAACTGTTCCTTGAGACGCACGGATGGCACCTCCCACCGCAAGTTGGGCCTGGATGCCTGGGAGCTTGCTCTGTTTACTCTTGCTTCCTAGCTCCTGTAGTGACTTCCGTGAACATGCACTAAAAACAGCAAGCTTTGATGGATGCTTTCTCTGTAAATACAAACATTACAAGAAGGTAGAGAAGAGTCATGTTAAAAAAATGCTATTCAAAAGCTATAACAATCTCATCCTTATAAAGCAAGTGCTGTACTCACTCTGTTATATTAAAAAAAAATGCTGATTGGAATAGGCCTACTGTAGGATTGCTGCAGTTAGCTAGGCATTAAATTCATTAAAATAATTCAATAATGTCAATACAGCAATTCTGTCAACAAATTCCTTCTTCAAAACTTCATGGTTTCAGAAGGGTATTTCTGCACATAAATGCAGTCATAATGACTACATGGAATTTGATGTTGGTATTCGTGAAAAAAGGTAACATTTGTGAATAGGCAGCATGAATTCTGGAAATGAATTCATTCTGAATTCTGAGCAAAAATAATAGTCCTGTGGTGATTGCTCGGCGTCCCGAACAGCGAAAAACTGAGGAAATCTCTCTACATATTAAATAACGTTATGTTGTGTAGTTATATCGCCTCAATCCTTATCCTCATACTCAAAACTATCAAAACATCCCATTTCATTTATCGTCACATTTAGCAAACTTCAATACGTGCAACTGCCCTTCTCAACTCACCCATACTTTTGAACGATCACTATTCACCCCCTTCCCTCGTTTACTTGGCTTGATCATGGTGAAAATAACATCATGACGGCACGGCACGGCACAGCGTGCTTACATGGGAAGGTTGTTATATGGGATGTAGTTAAAACAAATAATAAATTAACGGTTTGGAATGTAAAGGACAAAACACTTGTGCTAACTTACCACCACATGCTTTCGCAAGTTAGACGTCGAAGTTTTGTAGGCTGAAAGCTCCGTTTTGCTGGGCAAACACATTTTGCACTGCATTATTACGTTGTTCCCCTGTTGGCGTTTGAACACGAAGAGCTCTTCCAAGTTGGGCCAAGGGTTTTTGTTTTGTATTTCCTCTTCTTTCCGTTCTGACTGTTCCTCCTCATCCATTGTAACCACCTCACCTGCAACAGCCATCCCTACGCGTTGGAATCTAGAGCGCGCGCAATGGAATGTCGCTTAATTGACGTTCAATCCCGGGGACAAAGTGGTTTTCCGCCCAATTTTTTTTTAAACTATCAGTGTTGTACTCAGTAACGTGAGGGGGTTTCAAATGTAGCGAAGTAAAATACTTGGGTCAAAATGTAATTGAGTAAAAGTAAAAATTACGCATTTCAAAAACTACTCTGAAAATTACAAGTTACTCATAAAAAGTACTCAATTACAGTAACGTGAGTAAATGTAATTCGTTACTTTCCACCCCTGCATGGAACTGAACCACAGATTTGTGTCAGAGCGGATATGACTGACCTCTCCATTGCAACATGGAGAGAAAGTAATGACTTTAATTGAAGCCACTGAATTCCTGAGATGACTGATATCAGAGTCACAATGAGAGACAAAGACATGAATAGAGGACACTATAACAGCTACCATTTTGGACAGTTCAGGTTTAGGTGTTTCACAATTAATCATCTATCATCCTGCCCTGGAAAACACTTCCACTCTCCTGTTGGCAAAGAGCTTCTTTCTCACAGTCTTTTATGATACGTGATGCTGCGGTAGCTGCATTCTGTTGTTTGCACTGGCATGGTAACAGAATACCGATGTGCTGGTTCATACCTGCTGTGAGGAAAAGGCTCGGCCTCCTAGTTGCAGGAAACCAGAGTTGAAAACATGTTAGAGCTTGAAAATCGCAGTTATTGCAGCTTAATAATACAGATAAGTGCTTCTTAGAGCTGTGATCACAGCAGCTAACACCCTGTTATAAGAATTCAACCCCTTCATGTTGGTTATGTCTTAAAGGAGGGGTCTGCTGGAAAATTCCAGTTTTATTCAACCCTAGTTGTGGTCTTGGCATCATTCGTGTTGGTTAGACCAATTACTTTAATTTAGGAATTAAAATTAAGATGAACATCATCCATAAAATATTAAACACCAACAAGATTTTTAACAGCTGCTTTCTCATTCAACTGTTCAATAAAATGGAACTTCATAATGAAGATCAGCTGAGGGCTCACCCCAGTAATATTTGAACATTTATATTTTATTGCTTTAGAGTGACCAAGACTTAAAAAGCAATTAAAAAATATGAGTAAGGATATGATTTAATAATGTCATATTTCAAATAAAATCTCATGTTTTCACCACTGAATTTATTATTCTTCACCAATAAAGATATGGTGATATACTGTATAGATATTCTAAATAGACAGATAAGATACACTATATTGCCAAAAGTATTCGCTCATCTGCCTTTACACGCATATGAACTTAAGTGACATCCCATTCTTAATCCATAGGTTTAATTTGACATCAGTCCACCCTTTAAGCTATAACAGCTTCAACTCTTCTGGGAAGGCTTTTCACAAAGTTTAGGAGTGTGTTTATTGGCCATTTTGATCATTCTTTCAGAGGCGCATTTGTGAGGTCAGACACTGATGTTGGACAAGAAGGCCTGGCATCTTCACTCTAATTCATCCCAAAGGTGTTCTGTTGGGTTGAGGTCAGGACTCAAGTTCAGGCCAGTCAAGTTCTTCCACATCAAACTCACTCATCCATGTCTTTATGGACCTTGCTTTGGGAAAGGTCCTATCACAGTACCACGCTGGAATTCACTGAGCTCCTGAGCGCGTCCCATTCTTTCACAAATGTTTGTAGGAGCAGTCTGCATGCCTAGGTACTTCATTTTATACACCTGTGGCCATGGAAGTTATTGGAACGCCTGAATTCAATTATTTGGATGGGTGAGTTAATAATTTTGGCAATATAGTCAATACTATACATAGATATACTATAGACAAAAGTATTGGAACACACCTCTTTATTTTTGAATCCAGGTGTGGTATGGGTCTATATAGAGTATATAACATTTTCACATTAAAACGTCTAAAATGATACATCTTTTTGGTACATATTTAGTATTAAATTTTGTTGTGTATATTATTCTATATATGTCTATATTTACTTCTCAAATGTTTCCAACGCCAAATGAATCAAAACCAGAGTTTTATTTCTGTTATATTAGCTCTTTATTAATTTAGCCACCTGTCGCTTTAACTTCTGGGAGAAAGTCAGAGGTTGAGGAAGGGAGTTGGTAAAATAACATAAATAAAATTTAAAAACATTATCTTGTCCATGAACATTTCTGCTTGAGTCACATCAGAATTTCTTAACAATGACGAGAACAACTCCCATGATCCCATGCTACTTCACGCCTCCATCAAACATCAAGCTATGTCATTTGTATTTGTTGTTTTGAAGCAGCAGAAATTACATACTGTGTGTATAATGCCTTCTGATTCTCTTCGAAGGGAACAGTCGATTAGTTATGTCTTACAGTCATAATTTCTTCAGAAAAGGTGTTTCCATCTCATATTCAGTGCATTAATGCTTCGAATACAAAAACCAAAAAAAGCAAAACCATCTCAAGAGAACAGAAAAGTTGTTGTGATATCGTGGAGTTTTCAGTGGAGTTGTGCAAGTTCTTCTACACCAAACTCATCCAGCCATGTCTTTATGGACTTTGCTTTGTGCACTGGGACACAGTCATGCTGGAATAGAAAAGGTCCTTCCCCAAACTGTTGTCACAAAGTTGGAAGCACAGCATCGTCCAAAATGTCTTGGTATGCTGAAGCATTAAGATTTTCCTTCACTGGAAGTAAGGATTGAGCCCAACCCTTGAAAAACAGCTCCATACCACACCCAATACTTTTGTCTATATAGTGTATCTGTGTGTTAATACAGTATATCAAAATGAAAAATTAACAGTAAAGTCACACTTGAGAGGTTGTTCTGAAAAAAATGATACCAAACAAGGCAAGGTAAACCATTTTTAAGTTGAAATATAAAGGTAAAATCAAAAGTATTCAAAAACGGACAATTATACAGAAGACTCCAGAGGGTTAATATAGTTTATCTTTTTTTAAGCAGTTTGACTAAAATATTGTGTCTTACTTTTGTCAAGGAGAATTTCATTTGACATAAACAAAGAGCAGTCTGATGTAACTGCTGAGAAATTTAAACATGTTCAGAGCTAATTAGACTCAAATACAAGTTTAAAGGTCCTAATCTGACTCAGTAATTGTTTTCTTAAAAAAAAAAGGTCTTGTTTATCTTTGTTATGACAACTCAAATGCTAAGCAGGTGAATGTATATTTGTCACAACATCTAATTTGAAGCCTAATAATGACAATTACAGCTGGAGGTGGAACTCGTTGGCTTGGACATAAAGAGGCCGAGTGTGTGTGTCCTGTTGGTTTGTCTTTGTGTTGTTATGGCAACTGATAGATGATGATCAGTTTTTTACTCTGTCACCAAAACATGGCTACCTATTAAGTAATTATTTCACCATCAACAGACAAACAATATGGGAATATTGTATCTTTGTCCTCAGATCTAATGTACTAACTGTCACAACGGGTAGTATGGCGTCGCTGACACAGAGAGTTGAACCCCGATGCAGAGTCAAAAAGGCAGGGAGGCGAGGCGGAGGTTCAAAAAAAGTATTCTTTAATTTAATCAAAACTCAAAAAATGGCTGACACTTTCTGTGGCAAGGGATCAACTAAAACTGTGGCAAGACAAGTAATACCTGGCATAAAGAAAAATCAAAACAAACAATCGAAAGTCAATAACGCACCAACAAAAGTGACGGGGAAGACGAGGACTAAATAGACAACATAACAAGACACAGGTGAAACACATTAAGGGAGGAGAAAGCAATCAAGATAAACAAAAGCAAAGCTACATGAAACAGAGACACACAGGGGAAGTGACGATTTCAAAATAAAACAGGACTTGACAAAAACCTTGAACATAACACATGGAAACACAAGACACGAAACATGACACATGGATCAAAAATCAACAGACAGAACACCAGGGCGTGACACAAACAACAATTAATGTATTTAACAACAAGTAGTGATTGTGTAGTAAAGCCTGATATGTCTTCATAGAGCTCTATTGTTGTCTATAATAATATATGTTCTTTCATTACCATTAACACATTGTAGTTTATTTTGACCCACAGACACCGCCCTGCTGCTCCAAATGATCACAAGATAACCAAATGTGGATTTATCCATCCAATGAAAATAGTCCTCAGAAAATGCATTACTTCCTCCTGTTTCTCTGGTAAAAACTACAATGACCATCTGACCCTTTTTTTAAAAATTAAACTATATGTGTATTTGTGTTGTGTATTTGAAGAACGGTAGGTCGGTAGGAGCTGATGCTTGGAACTGAGAGCCACAGAGAGAAAGCACTGAGACAAATTAACATGTTTTTGAGAGACAGACTAACTTGTTATTCATGCAAAAATGCAGAATACCAGAACAGTAGCTTAATAATGTGTAGGTTCAGATTTAATTTTCTTTCCAGCAGTAGGCAGTGCTTTGTTCCTACAACAATAGTTGACCAGATTAGTGTTTGTGTTTAAATCTCTCTGTGACATTATCAGCCAAGCAATCATACCACACTGAGACCAGCAGCTGGCAGAGCTAATATTTGCTATTACAGACTGCCATGACAACTTGGAAACAAACAGCTGACTTATAGCACACAGATCATTAACAGCATAATTTGATGTGTGCTTCTGCTTCTGTTCATCTGTTATTGCTGCACCCACAACACAAAACCCCGCTGATGTTGTTTTGACTTAAAACATGAAATCTGAGATTTGTGAGTACCCCATTGGGTGCACTCAGAGATTTATTGATGGATGATTTAACAGTTGCAGGAGTCCTTTTCTCTGAAGCTCCAAAACCATTTATAAACCATTTTATATTTGTTGTTGTAAGACGAAAATCAGTCAGCTACCAAATCAGTTACCAGCTAAAATGCAGTTTTCACCACAGACATTCATTTACTTAGTTTTTAAGCACATTTATTTTTAATTATGGAAAATATCCAAGACTTTCTAGCACACTCCCTGTGTTGTAAAAGTGTGGGTTGTTATTAAGTAATTAATGTCAATTAGCTGTGCCAGTCTCCCAGCAGCATCGCCACCATACTGTAATCATCGGTTTTCTTCCAGAGCCTGAGTGATTTTATTTGTGTTTCTTGCCTTACTTTTATAGCCGTCCACATCTTGCCTCACTTTTTATATTGCTTTGCTTTTTTGTGTCTGACATGCATTGGATATTCATTTGCTGTCAGGTCAGAGTGTGTTCAGAAGACATGCCATAGATAGGACTGAACCAGGATTTTAAGGGTCATGAACCGAAGTCCTTTAATATTTTTTTATTTCAAATCAAACAGCCCTGCTGTTGACTATACAGTCCTGGCTATCAGTTTTAACAATGAGATAATATATTAATGCTTTGAAATGTAAAAAAAAAAAAAAAATAGAAAAACTTAATTCTGTATTCAATTCTGTATTCAGTATTTCAAATAAGTATATATCTGCTCTGGATAATTTCTTTTTTTTTTCCTTTGTTGGTTTCCTTCTTATTCTTAGTGTATGTTGTTTACGCTGTTGCTAATGTTGTTGTGTATTCGTACGTTTGTTTGTCCCCCACTTTCAAACTAAACATCTCATGATGTTGCTTCCATGACAGTGAAGATTAAAAAAAAAATCATAAATAATGTGCACAATAAGTATCAAGTATGTGGCGATAGTAGGAGCAGGAAACACAATTTTCATCTTGTCACTTAAAAATATTAAAAAAAATAAATGAATAAAAATGCATGGCTCATGAATGGTGCGCTATAATTGGTTCTTCTCAGGGTTAAAGTTTCAGTTTTGGTTGAACTTATTTATGGGAGCTGAATGTCTCTGTTCATCTACCTCCTCAAACTCCACACCCTCACTTTCCACCACAAACTGCCTTGTTGTTCTACTCATGTCTCCCCCTGTCTATTATTTCCTGCTGAGGAAACATATTCTTCTCACTTTTCGTGCAAAGAGCATATTATTCTCATTTTAAAGTCATCCTCCAAGGCTAAACTCTGGTGGGTGGATGCAGAAGACATAAGTACAGTCAGGAAAACCAGAGAGAAACACACACACACACACACACACACACACACACACGCACACACAGTTGAGATACAGCGCAGCGGCCTCAGGCTGAACATTTGTGGGAGGTCGAGGTAGCGTGCAGGACACCATACAGGTTATGAGAGTGAGCGGAGGTGAAACCTCAACTATGAAAATGACTTACTGTACCTGAAGGTATGCTCACACAGGTGCATGCTGGGCGCAGTGAACTCAGGTTCAACTCACAGTCAGGTTCAGTCGGGGGCAGTCGGGGGCAGTCGTGGATCAGCGGTTAGGGTGTCGGACCCGTAACCGGTGGATTGCTGGTTCGATTCCCCGTCCCGCTGTCCATGGCTGAGGTACCCTTGAGCACCGTACCTAACCCCCACTGCTCCCCGGGCGCTGCACGCGGTCGCCCACTGCTCCGGGTTTGCTGTGTGTGTGCACGTCACTTGGGTGGGTTAAATGCAGAGCATGAATTTTGTTGGAGTGAGTTCCCTCCAATGACAAAATATGTCACTTTCTTTCTTCTTTCTTACTAAACATTTCACTAGTGGTTATGATTTATGGTAGGTCACTCAACACTTGATTAGTGTGATAGAAATGAAATAGTCAATGGTGGTTTTCAGCAAGAGGTCGTCTCAGTGATAACTTAGAGTCCCCTGAAGAGAGCTGTTCAAATCACACGTGTTAATGTTAGAATTAGAGTTAATATTTTAGTTAATAATTTTAGCTTATTAACTATATGTGAACTGATCAGCTCACAGTCTGTCTGCTAGCTGCAGGTTCGCCTCACTCGCTATAGTGAGCTGGGAAATAACATTAATGAATGAGTAAATACTATTAATAATAAACACTGTTGATTTCTTCCCTGAAATGAAAAATGTTTTGGTTGAGTACATGTCTACTGTCAGTCAGCCTTGTGAAGGCAGTTGGACTGGCCACTGTCACCAGCTGGACATGCGGAATGCAGCTGGGAGTCTGTGTGGAACTACCGTCTCTATGGTGACATTAGTAACACTATGCTATCAGGAGGAGCTATTTATTATTTATTTTAAGGCTCCAGGAAAACTAAAGGCCACTTTTTGAAATCTAGAGATCTGAATGAAGATAAAAGAATCTGAGTTCTGAGTACCAAGTACTTTTTCTGAAAGCTGTGTGCCTGTTTGTGTGTGCATATTTGTGTGTGTGTGTGTGGCGGGGGGGCATGGCGAAGCTACACACAGTAATTAGAAAAACAGTAATTAGAGGAAACAAAGACTGTCTGTATTTAGAAGTATTAATGAGCATAGGTTGTTTGAATTGGGTGGTGTACATGTGTGTGTGTGGAGGAAAAGTCAGCAATGCTGTGACTAAAGAGCCCTCAGGCAAAACAAGAATGTGCAGACTGATTCAGGACATTTTCACATAACCTTCCCACAACCTCAGTCTCCTGCAGAAGGTGAATCTCTTAGGAGAAAAAAAGGTGTGCAACAAGACAATAAAATACTCTGTCAAAGCTAAATGAAAATGTTCACAGCTCTTTAAGGCAGAGAGATATTCTGTGGCTATGAACTGATTTACAAGTCAACTTGAGCAAAGACAAAAAGATTCCATTACAACTTCCTCTGGACTGTTACTGCTACCTCTGAGAACCTGGTCAGTAAACCTTGAAATAGGTGACTCCAGGTGAGTTGCCCAGGAGTCACCAGGAGTGTAGCGTGAGGAAACTGAGAAAGGTTCAAATGTGTGTAAATATTTTCTTTCTTCCTTGTGAAATAGAAGCACATATCGTTGTTCTACTCCACTCAACTTGGGAATGAAACTCTGAAAATCAACTGTGTCATGTCTCCTGTCTGCCAGGTCCTCATTTTCAGTCTGTTGTCTGATCTGTTTTCCTGGCAATATAGTATCTCTCCTGTTATTTCAGATCCAGCCGCTCCCTCCTGCCCTAAAGGAACCTCTGTTCTTGCCATTCCCAACACTTGACCACCTCCACCCACTTGTTTACCTCTTGGCAGGAGGGAAGTGCTGCACAGCCTCAGATCAGCAAGTCCAAGCATGGTTGCAGAGTGAACTTGACACCGGGACACCCAAGGTCACAGGTCGATGATCAATTTTGTAGTTGTCAGCCGATCTGAGGCCAATGGATCTGGACTCTCAGGTAAAGAGAGAAGCAGAGCTGTAAAGTGATCATGATCTGGTGGCGAGTGGGATCAGGTGGTGGGGGAGGATGCCAGATAGACCTGCCAGAGGGTTTGCTGGGAACATCTGGCTGATGACACTGTCAGGATGGTCTTCAACTCTCACCTAAGGCAGAGTTTAGACTGCATTCCAGGTGTGGTGGGGAACATGGAATGATAGTAAGTTTATTTTTGAAATAGAGCACTCCCTGACAGCAGCATTACATCACGTTACACAACAACACAGTGATGCATTCTCAGCATCTTTTGAACTTCATTTGAAAATTTCACAGACAGTAAAGATTTAAAAGCAGAAATAAACAACATAGCAACAACAAGCTAAGAAAATATACAGGAAATAGCCAAATACGTAACTATGGCACATAAAATCGCTTCTGAAGAGAGAAAGATGTCCTTATATCTGAAACAAATTGGTTACCTGAATGAGCAGTGTGAGAGGTAAGATTGCTATACTACAGTAATGTGTAATGTGTTAGTATTTGTCTTCTAAACTTAGAAAGTATAACTCAACATTAACAACTCCTGCTTGACTGATCCATTTAGCCCTGTGTTAAACAATAAAAAATGTTTTAATAAGCAATACGCCTAATAAAAATTCTTAGCAGCTTGAAGTTACAAGCACAGCTTATACTGGTACAGAGAATGAAGTATGTTTGCAGCAACTTAACCTTGATTTAAGGAAAGAAAAAGCTTCAGCTAAAATGTCAGCATGATAAAAACATCCTGATCCGGGATGCAGTTAATTCAACTACTGTGTTTACACAAAAATCACAGTAGATTGTTGCATATAACCTTCAAGACCATGCAACCCTCTTCATCCCTCTTTATCCTGATTTATTCTACATCCTTTAGCTACCAGCTTAAATGTAACAAGCTGAAGAAACAGAGCAAGGACCTCGCTTTTCAGTGCAACACACTTGTGAAAGACAAGGAAGACATCACTGACTGTATGAAATTCGCCGTGGTGTCAAAAAAGAAGTTGGAGGAGCTGGAGAGTCAGCTGTGGGCTATCCGGGAGGACAAAGAGGCCCTGGAGCTGCAGCACAGCCAGCAGATGCAGAAACTACAGGAGCAGGTGGATGAGCTTAACTCAGTGAACATGATGCAGGGTGAGCCAATGTGTCTCTGGACAAATGTTTCTCACATAGTATTTAGTTGTTCTATCTTACAGCCTCTGAGATTCATGGATTCAATTTGTGTGGTTTGGGATTGCAGTGAAGGTATCATTATTACTATTGTTGTTGTTATTTCTATACCTGATTCATTTCGTAATTGTTTATTCAGTTAAGTGTTTAGCATTTTCGTTTAATGTGGGAAGTATCCTCTGCTCTCCTTGTTCATGCTCCTCTCCTCCCCTCAGTGGCTCAGTGTGAGGAGCAGAAGGAGCAGCTGAAGCAGATGATGCAGCAGCTGTCTGACAAGGAGTCACTGGAGAAGCAACTGGTCAGTCAGAAGGAAGAGCATGAAGCTGCCATGTGCCGGCTGAAGATGGAAGAAGAGTTGGAGAGGAAACGGTAGTCCTGGACAGAACTTAAACTTGATGTTAACATTATATCTCCAGGGGAAGTTTTCATACTGATCTCCTGATGGTTTGACTGGTGCATCAAAATGCTGGTCAACAGATAGTAAATAATTTATCCTTACCTTCCCCTATCCTCTCACAACAGGTTGACTGAGCAGATACAGATGGCAGTGAAAAAAAGCGTTCAGATGAAGACCTTGAACATTGTTCAGGAGGAGAGGACTCAACTTCAGGAGAGTTTGCAGCAGACTCAGTTCCTCCTGGATAAAGCCATGGCCCTGCGGAAGAAAAAAGTCACCCTGCAAGACATGAAGAAGAAACTTTGCAAAGAGACAGATCACCTGAACACGCATTTAAACAAAAATAACCAGAAGAGCTTCACCTACAAAAAGGTAAGAGGACAGCTATTAGCAATTTCGATAGAGACTGATATAATTGTGCCTCAGTGGGCATTCAGATTTCAACAGGAGACATATTTTGTAAAGTGTTCTAATACTGAGATATACCAATATACAAATGTTCACAGCATAAATGAAAAATGTAAAGAATATGTGCAGTATTAAGTCAGAATCCCATGTGGAGGCTTTATGTTAAACTAACGGCTAGGATCCACAGAGCACAATAAGTCAGTGCAAAGTTAAGAGTTAATGATCATCAAGTGGGAGAACCAATACAAAGATCTTAAGTCCAGTTACCAGTTAAAGTGTGATGAATTAGTTCAGAGCTTAGAACTTGAACTATTTTATAAAGTTTGCACTCACCAGAGCTTCAGTGAAACGTTTTTCCACTGCAGCAGAGCAGTTTAAACTGAGCCTACACTGTACAAAGAAAAGGAGAAACTTTTAAGGCAACAAAATCAGGGTGTTGAAATTGTAGCCCATAGTTGTCAGCAGTGTGTTCAATATCATATCATATGGACACTGGAAGTCTGATGTAAGGTGCCATAAAACAGTGCAAGAGGGACTTGGCCTCAGTGTTTGTGAGAGAAGAGAGCTTACAAGAAGTTGGAAAATAATGCAGGAACATGTCACACACTTCTTCTACAAAAATTAGTGTAATCGGTCTAGTTAGAACCTCGCTGTAATGGAGGTAAAATTTTGTTATAGATTCTTTTGACGCAACCTGCAAAGCTGTCAACTTTCATCATCATTCTTCCTAAATTACTTTTCCCTTGACTTCTAGCACAGTAGTGGGATTTTTAATTTGCCTCCTGGGTGAGATTCAGTCTACACAAACTTTTCAGTTCTACCGACAAATTTAATTTTAACATTTAAAGATAGGTGACACAATAACACAACAAGAACAAAATGGAAAAGAGACCTTTTCTTCCTCTGACCACATGCAAGGTTATTCAAGTTTGTACAGGAATTTAATTAATCCTCATTTGATGAGTGCCTCACCTGCAGTGCCTACGCATTTCTAAAACAAAAAGCTGCAGCCTTAATAACTGTTTATCAGTTGTCCACATGAGCATATATTAAGTTTGTCAGTTTGCTAACAGACACACAAGGTTACCAAAAGAACATGCTCTACCTTGTCCTCCTTTTCAAGTTAAAAAAAAATCACAAGAGTCATTTGACATCTTCCCCTCTTCAGGAGCTGGAGCAGATGAAACAGAGGTGCCAACACCTGGAGATGAACCTAAATGACTGTAGAACCAAGAACAAAAACCGCCTGGACAAGGAAAGAGATCTCAGGTAAAGGTTTCATGTCTTTCTCTTTGCATGTCAAGAACGCTGTAATCTTCAAGACTGAAAGGATCGAGCCCCATTTTGTTCACCTGCACTTCCTCCATTCAAGTAGGGAAGTAAACAGACAATCCAAGTTAAATTAGTGAAGAGATGAAACTCTAAGGACATCAGCAGTGAAACATGAGTGTTATTCTCTGACTGTGTTTTGTGTTTTCAGACAGGACATGGCCTCAGTGTCTGAGAAGTGCCGCCAACAAACAGCTGAGACCAGTCAGCTGGCAGCCGAGCTACGGAAGAAGAGCAGCAGGTGCCAGAAGTTGTTGGCCATCATGCAGAAATCGATCATGATTCTCAGACAAATCGCATTGGTAAAAACACAGGACAGCTGCTTTAGTTTCTATTGTAGCGTCTCATTGGTTGAAAAGTAATCCAACAACGAATGAGAAGAATAGCTTCAGCTACACTCAGGCATATTTATTCATTATTTATTAATATATTTATTTGATGGAGATGTTTTTCTGCTATAATGTGGTTTAGGGAAACAGTTTGTTGTTCCTTTGTTTTAAGGTCATTTCTCATTATCAAAGCTCTGGTGCTCTTTGTAGGCATCTGAAAATCAGTGTAAGAAACAGATGCTGCTGGAGCTCCTGGAGAGAACTGTTCCCCAGCAAACAGTCTCCACCCTCAGCATCTCCAAGGAGAAGAGCAGTGAATGGCAAAAACCACAGAGCACTGACCCCAAAACAGCCAGGTACTGTAAACATTCTCCTCAGGAGCAAGTTTGTGAGTTTGGAATGAGAACACGCTGCAGCTTTTGCCACAGTGGGCTGGACCTGTGGAGTCCTGCTGAGGTTTGAGTCCCCTTAGAAGCAGATTAGCTGTTAACTGGTCCCATCATCCTGTCTCTCCTCCACAGTGCAAAGACCCTGAATCTTGACACAGACCCACTGTTCCAGCTGTCCCGCTTCAGGCCAGGTGACCTTGGCTTTGTACCTCGACCCCCATGGATACGCAAACCAGCCGTCCCCACCACCAACCCAAAGGTTTGTTGTGTTTTGGAAGCTCATGCACCTTGACTGTAGGGGACAGTGATGGGTCAAATGAGTTTTCCAGTGTAAAAATGTGCAATCACTGTGAGTCCTATCACAAACAGATCATAACAGTTTTGAGTGGCTACAACAATATCTTTTTTGCCTGTGAATAAAAAAATGAGGGAGGGAGAACAGAGGGATAGAAGTCAAGAAAAGTGAGTTTAGAGTTTATCTCAAATGAATACAAAATCGTGTTAACTGCTAACAGCTGTCAGGTAGATGTGTTGAAGAATAACTACACAGTTGCATTGGAAGCTTGATAAAAGTTTCTCAAAAATGAAATACCCAAGTATAAAAACCTCAGTGTTGTATTCAAGTTAATAGACTCAGTTATGTCCCACCAGACTGCTCCTGATCCCATCATCCTGGATGTCCTCGAGAGCAGTATCCCTGTACCTGTTCACATTGTTCCTGCCAAGCCGCCGAAAGTCAGGCGATTTCTGCTATATAACTCGACCCACATGGAAGCACAAACCAGTCGTCTCCGATGGCAAAAGGTTTGCTGGGTGAAGACTTGCAATGGCAGGTCAACTTTTCCAGTGTAAATGTGTTATCACTCTGCATTTGAATCTTCCAAAAACTACATCCCTCTTCTGCTTGATTCTCTCTCATAGGGAGCCAATGGATCCAGTCAGCAGTGAGAAAGATGAACGTTTTTCGTCTCATGTCTAAAAAACTGAAATGAAATGAAATTGAAAAAGGTTTGTTTGTTTGAATGGATGTTTCTGCTTCTGAACTATTGGGAATATTCTTCAGCAAAATGATTAACATTGTATACAATGACAGAACATGTTTCGACTTACCAAGTCAAGACACATTGCTTTATCACTGTTACAACAAAGGATTTTAAATTGCCATCAGGTTTTTTGGTTTTATTGCTACTTATATCATGGACTTCCATTACAAGTAACTCACCCTTGAGGATCACCTGATTTTTTACTTAAACTTTAAATTCACTTTTACTCTTATTTTTGACCAAGAGTAGCACGTCTCCGATAGTTCTTAAATACATTTCAAAAATCAATCATCAATTATCTGTGATGAGTGACCATATGTCAAAGGCTCATCTCACTGATGTCTAATTGCTGCTGTGAACTCACTAAAAACAGGACAGAGTGTGAGTCACAGATTAAGTAAGGGATTTGAGGCTTACCAAGAAAATGAAATTGTGATAATGTCAGTGGTGTTCACAAAATGTTGGGCCAAGTCGTGGTCGAAGGTCAGGCTGCTCAACCCCAGCGGTTGTTAACTTTGAACTGTCGCCACCGTTTAAAAATCAGTGAGCCTCACAGCGAGCAGAGGCGGAGTTCTGGGCACACGGCGGATAACAGGCACAGTGGGAGAAGACTGAAAAAACACAGAGGGAACGAGGTGGAAACGAAGCATCTGCAGCCTTCAGACTCTGGCACGATGGAGCTCTATCTCGACCTGCACTCACAGCCCTGCCGCTCCGTCTTCCTGTTTGCCAAAGTGAACGGGATTCCCTTTGAATTGAAATTTGTGGACCTCACTGCAGGTAATCTCACACTGCCAGACAGACGCAGGTTATTTTAGTTTTAACTTTCAGCTCACATCCTACTTTAAAATAATCTCCTATTTTGAGCTTCTGGAAAAATGCAGAAAGTTACCGAATACATAGTTGAATGTCCTTTTTAAACTCCATTCTGATTGGACGTTATAATTTAAAGATGAATCCTCTAATATTGTTTAATCAGTACTTGAATCAGTACAGCCTATAGGCACACTAACAGCTCTGTGAGACTGCACATAGGAAAAGGCCACAGGATGAAGGGAGTAACAACTTCATTTGTAAATCAGCTTTGATTAAGAGGATAAGACAAGATAGTCCCACAGAGGGGAAATTCTCACTGTCACAGCAGCACAAGAAAAGCAAAATAAAAGTGCACATAGGTAGAGTAAAAATACACAAAGTAAAAAATGGGGGGATATTTACACCTTGTGATGTATGAAGAAACTAAGAAAATAAGACAAGACAAGACAACTTTATTTGTATAGCCCATCTTTACAAGCAGTTTGTCTCAAAAGGCTTAACATAACATCAGCAACATCCTCTGCCCTTCGACCCTCACATCGACTAAGGAAAAACTCCCAGAAAAACCTTTAACAGGAAAAAATGGAAGAAACCTCAGGGTGAGCAACAGAGGAGGGATCCCTCACCCAGGACGGGCAGACGTGCAATGGATGTTGTACAATGAAGAATGAGAGAAGAAAGATGTAAGAAAGAGTGAAACAAATCTTGAGGATTAAAACTCACACCTTCCCTTCCAAGGCAGATGCAGTTTATATATGGAACCTGGTACACATACAAACACCTGGTCATCCATACAGTACAGATGCTTCCATCTGGCCCACTGGTACAACTGGTGGGCCTCAAGCTTTTAAAGCTCCAGAACTTGATTGGAAAGCGGCCTCAGACGCAACCAATTGCTTACTATATGTCAAGAGAGGACATATAGTAAGCAACACACACACACACACACCTTAACCTAACCCTGACCTCAGCCTAATCTCAAAGCAAGTCTTCAACCCAATAACCCCAATTTTTGTCCCCACAACTACAAGAATATGCATCCACACACATGCACACACACATAACCCAACATCCATAATACAACAATAAATCAAGGTATTGACCAAATTTACATGTTGACCAGGTGATAGCACTAGATGATAAGTTAAGGGATCATCAAAGTTATATAGTTCATTCTGAGGGGCATGTTTGAACCAAAGTTCATGGCAATCCATCTGTCATTTTCATAAAAAACTACAACTGACAACCAGTCAGTCAGTATGACTCTAATAATGAATATCTGTACTAAATTTAATGTCAAGCAGAGTGGTGGACTGACTGACACACAGTGATTTGAATGAAGTGTGTCCCAAAACCAGACTATTTCCTCCTCTCTCCTACAAGAACTCACTAATTTCTGCAAAAGATAAAGTCATTTCTTATGATGATCCCCATTTGGCTGCATCAAACGCTTTCTGTCTGAGGAGAATCATATTAACTGAGCAACAGCCTACATGCCCACGTCGAGGACAGAATCCTGGGAAACTGGCAAAGCATCATGAGACTGTGTTCTCTGTTGTCTCAACAATGAGCCTTCTATCAAACAAACAAAACATGTGTGTGTGTGTGTGTGTGTGTGTGTGTGTGTGTGTGTCCTGGACGGATACATGAGATTATTCTGAATGAGATCAATGAACTAAAGAAACCCTCCTTTGCCCTGTATTTCCCTCACTGACCAAAATAAAAAACATCTCTTTGCAGGTTGTTCCAGCAAATAAAGTGCTCTGCAGGATTTTGAAGAAAATGATATCTCTTTAAAGAAAACAGCGATGAAAAAGTGTAAAAACACAAATTGTTGCCAA
This sequence comes from Scatophagus argus, assembly GCF_020382885.2. Classification (NCBI taxonomy): domain Eukaryota; kingdom Metazoa; phylum Chordata; class Actinopteri; family Scatophagidae; genus Scatophagus; species Scatophagus argus. The sequence goes on along the minus strand of NC_058496.1, from coordinate 22,146,946 downwards.
GAAAAACCTGAAATAAAAGTGAAGAGAAGAGCTGCTTATTTTGGTGCTTTATACAAAGCAAGAAGACAAGTTTGTCCCCTACAGATTAGGGACAGCTTCACAGTTCTGTCTTTATGGAACTTCCTCTCAAAGTTAAAAGACTGAAACTAAATCAAAAAAGATCTTCAGAATGGTCACAGTGTTGATGCAGGAATGTACAAAGTGACTGAATCTGAAGCACTGATAACAAACTTTGTCTGGTGAACAAAAAGAAAGTCTTCTCAACCTGATTACAGACAAGCAGGCAGCTGAGACAAAACAGTTCAGGGAGTGAGGATGTTGGGCTATGTGAGGATTAAGACTGGATTTTTGGGTTGAGGTTTAGGCTGGTGTTACATGTATAGACCCAAATGTGTGTGTCTGTTTAGGACTGAAACAAACAAACAAGAAAAAAAAAAATCAGTGGTGTATAGTGTAAGTAGCAGCTGGATGAGAGGATCTCACGTTCCATCCACTACCTCCAATCAATATGAGTCACTTGTACAGCAACAAGGACGTGATCTCTAACAAACTTCCCACCAACAAACACTCTCCTAAGAATGTTTTTTGGAAAGTATGACAGAGCCAGATCTTAACTCGGCTGCAGTCATCAGTGGGATATGTTTACCCATGACTAATGAACAACTTTATACACACCTTATGGTGAGCTGATGAAGACTGCTGCACCACCACCATTAATAAACTGACAGCAGGGAATGGATACAGAGAGGTTAAGGGCACAGCAGTGGTGTCAGGATCAAACTACACTATGTGTTTGCGTGGAGAGGGTTTCTTCATCATCTTCAGCCATAATGGGTTCATTCTTGCTTTGAATTGGCTGAATCATGTGGCAGACCACAGGTTGGATGCTTAATCAGCGCTGATGGTGTGAAGTCTGTGTGACAATATGTCAATAAGACATTTTTCCATCCTCTGTTGAATGACACAGAAGAACATCAATGTTTGTCTGTACCTCTTAAAAATATTAAAATCACTTGAAAATTAATATTTTAGGTTAATAGGAAACAGGAAGTGAAAAACTGTCTGTCCATTTCAGCCTTCTTCTCTTTGTGGACTCTGCTGCTCCATAGTCAAGTTACTTGACCTTTTGTCATATTCCTGCAGCTGCCAGAGGGTTGTGTCCCCTGAAATGGCCGTTGCTGACATTCGTCTCCTGAGGTCACAATTTGGTAAATCTCCTTCCTGTCCAGAAGAGCGTTTGAGTATTTTACAGCTCCGACCACACCCATGTTTGGTTTTCTGTGGCAGGTCTTTTTCACTTGTGACCACACCTGGCAGCGATGCAGTGTTGCACTGTGATGTGCTGTACCGCTCAGGGTGGGGGCAGGGCGTGTAGCAGCTGATAGACAGCCCGGGGCAGCAGCACCTATAGCCCAGGCATAGTAACTGCGTTTTTGTTGTTTTGTTTTTTTTTTCTGCCTTTGAAGATTCAAGTCACGTAACAGACTCAAAGCTTTTTTTCTGAGTCTACAGATCTGTGTAGGATGTCAGGTCTATACATACACAGAGAATATCTCCTTTTCCCCTCCTCTGTTAAAAAAAAGTAAATAAATAAACAAGCAAACAAAATAAACTGCCTTTGTCCACACAAGAACACAAAAATGATTCCAAACGTACAAACATGCAAGTATCCATCATCGATATGTGAAATAGCAGAGAAGAACATTTTGATCTTTCATAGTGAGCTCATTTTCTTTGGTGGTAGAACCACCAAAACAATATTATTTATTTATAGTTGTATAGTACCTGTCTGACCTAGCAGTGCTAATGAAACATAAACTAACCAGTAGTCTGCCATTGTTCTTGCTGTTGTTTGAGACACATGCTCAGAGGAATCTGCAACAACAACAACAAAAAAAAACAACTTAAAAAAAAATTTTTAGTCATTGCCAACACAGTTTGCGTGCGGTTGAAAGGACCAAAATAGAGGTTAATATATAACTTCCAAAATATCTCTATACATGTAGACTAGGCCTTAAAACAGGTAGGTTCTAAGCAGTGGTTCTCATGCCTGGCCTCCAGTGAAATAGGCTTGTTTAACTGTTCATTGTGTTGTTAAGGTGTGTCTACTGCTATCATACACAAAGGCTCACACCCACACTGTGTCATAAAGGATGTAGAGGAGATCTCACACTCACACAGTATGTCTGGATTACATCACTGCAGAAAAAATCATCTCTCATAAGACTTCCTCACAAGAATGTTGCTTAAACCCACCTGAAGAATTTTCACTGGAAGTAAACCAGTTTAAACCATAAAAAAATAAAAATGTGTCACATTTCTTGATGATTTGGGCAGCACAAATGCCCTTCTGTTCACCTTAGTCATACTGAGAGAGCAGGCAAACGTTTCAGTGCTGAATCTCTCACTTCTCACCTGATCTCATTTCACTGCTGCATTCAAGGTTAAGCGAATCACCTTGAAGTCTGTCCTCAGTCACACAGTTCCTTGATACAATACAAAATCACTGCTCAGCTCTTTATAAACTCGGAACAAATGATCATAACACATAAAACACTATGTGAGGGATTACAATGTAAGAGACCCACCAGTAACACACACGAGCATCTGGTTTTACAAGTCTCTGAACCCACTATGAAATCACAATGGTACCTGAAAGAAAGAAAGAAAGGCCTGTAATCCCCCTGGCAAAAATAAATACATCAATAAACACATTAATAAAAAGAATACATCATCACCAGTTTGCTACTACTGCTCCAGAGCAAACACGAGCTTCCACACTCGCTTCAA